>NW_027590690.1:0-207459 GCF_964213995.1 Mustelus asterias
TCCCAGTCTCTCTCTCTCTCTCTGTCCCAGTCTCTCTCTCTCTCTCTCTGTCCCAGTCTCTCTCTCTCTCTCTCTGTCCCAGTCTCTCTCTCTCTCTCTCTGTCCCAGTCTCTCTCTCTCTCTCTGTCCCAGTCTCTCTCTCTCTCTCTCTGTCCCAGTCTCTCTCACTCTGTCCCAGTCTCTCTCTCTCTGTCCCAGTCTCTCTCTCTCTCTCTGTCGCCAGTCTCTCTCTCACTCTGTCCCAGTCTCTCTCTCTCTGTCCCAGTCTCTCTCTCTCTCTGTCCCAGTCTCTCTCTCTCTCTCTCTGTCCCAGTCTCTCTCTCTCTCTCTGTCCCAGTCTCTCTCTCTCTCTCTGTCCCAGTCTCTCTCTCTCTCTCTCTGTCCCAGTCTCTCTCTCTCTCTCTGTCCCAGTCTCTCTCTCTCTCTCTGTCCCAGTCTTTCTCTCTCTGTCCCAGTCTCTCTCTCTCTCTGTCCCAGTCTCTCTCTCTCTCTATCCCAGTCTCTCTCTCTCTCTCTATCCCAGTCTCTCTCTCTCTCTGTCCCAGTCTCTCTCTCTCTCTATCCCAGTCTCTCTTCTCTCTCTATCCCAGTCTCTCTCTCTCTCTCTATCCCAGTCTCTCTCTCTATCCCAGTCCCTCTCTCTCTATCTCAGTCCCTCTCTCTCGCTCTCTCTCTATCCCAGTCTCTCTCTCTCTCTATCCCAGTCTCTCTCTCTCTCTATCCCAGTCTCTCTCTCTCTCTATATCCCAGTCCCTCTCTCTCGCTCTCTCTCTATCCCAGTCTCTCTCTCTCTCTATCCCAGTCTCTCTCTCTCTCTTCCCAGTCTCTCTCTCTCTCTATATCCCAGTCTCTCTCTCTCTCTCTATCCCAGTCTCTCTCTCTCTCTATATCCCAGTCTCTCTCTCTCTCTCTATCCCAGTCTCTCTCTCTGTCCCAGTCTCTCTCTCTGTCCCAGTCTCTCTCACTCTGTCCCAGTCTCTCCCTCTCTCTGTCCCAGCCTTCTCTCTCTCTGTCCCAGTCTCTCTCTCTCTCTCTCTATCCCAGTCTCTCTCTCTCTATCCCAGTCTCTCTCACTCTGTCCCAGTCTCTCTCTCTGTCCCAGTCTCTCCCTCTCTCTGTCCCAGTCTCTCCCTCTCTCTGTCCCAGTCTCTCTCTCTCTCTCTGTCCCAGTCTCTCTCTCTCTCTCTCTGTCCCAGTCTCTCTCTCTCTCTCTGTCCCAGTCTCTCTCTCTCTCTCTGTCCCAGTCTCTCTCTCTCTCTCTCTGTCCCAGTCTCTCTCTCTCTCTCTGTCCCAGTCTCTCTCTCTCTCTCTGTCCCAGTCTCTCTCTCTCTCTCTCTGTCCCAGTCTCTCTCTCTCTCTCTCTGTCCCAGTCTCTCTCTCTCTCTCTGTCCCAGTCTCTCTCTCTCTCTCTGTCCCAGTCTCTCTCTCTCTCTCTCTGTCCCAGTCTCTCTCTCTGTCCTCTCTCTGTCCCAGTCTCTCTCACTCTGTCCCAGTCTCTCTCTCTGTCCCAGTCTCTCCCTCTCTCTGTCCCAGTCTCTCCCTCTCTCTGTCCCAGTCTCTCTCTCTGTCCCAGTCTCTCTCTCTGTCCCAGTCTCTCTCTCTCTCTCTCTATCCCAGTCTCTCTCTCTGTCCCAGTCTTTCTCTCTCTGTCCCAGTCTCTCTCTCTCTCTGTCCCAGTCTCTCTCTCTCTCTCTCTATCCCAGTCTCTCTCTCTCTCTCTATCCCAGTCTCTCTCTCTCTCTCTATCCCAGTCTCTCTCCCTCTCTCTCTATCTCAGTCCCTCTCTCTCGCTCTCTCTCTATCCCAGTCTCTCTCTCTCTCTATCCCAGTCTCTCTCTCTCTCTCATCCCAGTCTCTCTCTCTCTCTCTATCCCAGTCTCTCTCTCTCTCTATCCCAGTCTCTCTCTCTCTCTCTCTATCCCAGTCAGTCTCTCTCTCTCTATCCCAGTCTCTCTCTCTCTCTATCCCAGTCTCTCCCCTCTCTCTCTCTATCCCAGTCTCTCTCTCTATCCCAGTCTCTCTCTCTATCCCAGTCTCTCTTCTCTCTCTCTATCCCAGTCTCTCTCTCTATCCCAGTCTCTCTCTTCTCTCTCTTCCCAGTCTCTCTCTCTATTCCCAGTCTCTCTCTCTCTCTCTATCCCAGTCTCTCTCTCTTCTCTCCTTCTCTATCCCAGTCTCTCTCTCTCTCTATCCCAGTCTCTCTCTCTCTCTATCCCAGTCTCTCTCTCTCTCTCTATCCCAGTCTCTCTCTCTATCCCAGTCTCTCTCTCTCTCTATCCCAGTCTCTCTCTCTCTCTATCCCAGTCTCTCTCTCTCTCTATCCCAGTCTCTCTCTCTATCCCAGTCTCTCTCTCTATCCCAGTCTCTCTCTCTATCCCAGTCTCTCTCTCTATCCCAGTCTCTCTCTCTATCCCAGTCTCTCTCTCTATCCCAGTCTCTCTCTCTATCCCAGTCTCTCTCTCTATCCCAGTCTCTCTCTCTCTCTCTCTGTCCCAGTCTCTCTCTCTCTATCTGTCTCTCTCTCATGCACTGTCCTTTCTCCCCCACCCTCCCTCTGGTCAGCTGCTGACTCACACTCGGTGTCCATTACACAAAGTGTTTGATGAACATTATTTGATGACAGCGTTTCCACGGTAACAGTTACAAGATGGAGTGTGAAGAAGCTGAGAGTTATGGGGAAGGAGTTTGGGGTTGAATTCTCAGCCACTGTGTTATTTACTTATTGGTGTCACAAGTAGGTTTACATTAACGCCGCAATGAAGTTACTGTGGAAATCCCCCTAGTTGCCACACTCCGGCGCCTGTTCGGGTACACTGAGGGAGAATTTAGCACGGCCAATGCACCCTAACCAGCACCAGTCTTTCAGACTGTGGGAGGAAACCGGAGCACCCGGAGGAAACCCACGCAGACACGGGGAGAATGTGCAGACTCCGCACAGACAGTGACCCAAGCCGGGAATCGAACCCGGGTCCCTGGCGCTGTGAGGCAGCAGTGCTAACCCGCCGTGCCACCGTGTGGGTCATGCACCGGGGGGGGGGGAGGGGGTTAGGATGGGTGGTTGAACCTCAGACCCCTGCTGTGGGCTGTGCATGGTTGAGTCCAGGCAAGGGTTATACTCAGCTGAACACAGAAACTAGGAGGAGGAGCAGGCCATTCGGCCCTCCAGGCCTATTCATAGAAACATAGAAAACTACAGCACAAAACAGGCCCTTCGGCCCCACAAGTTGCGCCGAACATATCCCTACCTTTTAGGCCTACCTATAACACTGATCAAACTGTTCTAAACTCCGGAATTCCCTCCCTAATCATCTCCCAGCTCATGGAGTCATAGAGTCATCAAGGTTTACAGCATGGAAACAGGCCCTTCGGCCCAACTTGTCCATGCCGCTCATTTTCTTTAAAACCCCGAAGCTAATCCCAATTGCCCACATTTGGCCCATATCCCTCTATACCCATCGTACCCATGGAACTGTCTAAATGCTTTTTAAAAGACAAAATTGTACCCGCCTCTACTACTACCTCTGGCAGCTTGTTCCAGACACCCACCACCCTCTGTGTGAAAAAGTTGTCCCTCTGGACCCTTTTGTATCTCTCCCCTCTCACCTTAAACCTATGCCCTCTAGTTTTAGACTCCCCTACCTTTGGGAAAAGATATTGACTATCTAGCTGATCTGTGCCCCTCATTACTTTATAGACCTCTATAAGGTCACCCCTCAGCCTCCTACGCTCCAGGGAAAAAAGTCCCAGTCTATCCAGCCTCTCCTTATAACTCAAACCATCAAGTCCCAGTAGCATCGTCAAGTTTATTTATTAGTCACAAGTAGCCTTACATTAACACTGCAATGAAGTTACTGTGAAAATCCCCCTAGTCTCCACACTCCGGCGCCTGTTCGGGTAACACTGAGGGAGAATTTAGCACGGCCAATGCACCCTAACCAGCACGTCTTTAGACACTAAGGGGCAATTTAGCACGGCCAATGCACCCTAACCTGCACATCTTTGGACTGTGGGAGGAAACCGGAGCACCCGGAGGAAACCCACGCAGACACGGGGAGAATGTGCAGACTCCGCACAGACAGTGACCCGAGCCGGGAATCGAACCCGGGTCTCTGGTGCTGTGAGGCAGCAGCGCTAACCACTGTTTGATTTATTATTGTCACATGTATTGGGATACAGTGAAAAGTATTGTTTCTTGCGGGCTATACAGGCAAAGCATACCGTTCATAGAGTACTTAGGGGAGTAGGATTTGGTTTATTATTGTCACATGTATTGGGATACAGTGAAAAGTATTATTTCTTGCGCGCTATACAGACAAAGCATACCGTTCATAGAGAAGGAAAGGAGAGGGTGCAGAATGTAGTGTTACAGTCATAGCTAGGGTGTAGAGAAAGATCAACTTAATGCGAGGTCGGTCCATTCAAAAGTCTGACGGCAGCAGGGAAGAAGCTGTTCTTGAGTCGGTTGGTACGTGACCTCAGACTTTTGTATCTTTTTCCCCCGACGGGAGAAGGTGGAAGAGAGAATGTCCGGGGTGCGCGTCGGGTCCTTGATTATGCCGGCTGCTTTCCCCCCCCCACCCCCCGAGGCAGCGGGAAGTGTGCGATCATTCCTAGTATCCCTTTAAGAGGTTTCTTGGAAACCGACTCCCCTGGCCAGGCTCCCAGAGAGGGGGAGGGTGTTGAACAAGGTGGTGGTAATTCGGGGCGTTGCCGGCGGGTTTGGCAGCCGCTGGAGTTTAGCGAGTACAGACAGTGTAACCTCGTGAATGGGGATTTCAGATTCGAACAGGGATACTGACTGGGTTACAAATACCAGCTGCCCCCAAGGCAAACACACCCAGTCACGGGGTAAAGTCCAGGTGCAGCAAACAATCAGCAAGGTAATTGGGATGTTAGCCCTTCATGGCAAGGCGGTCAGAGTCACAGCAATAAAGAATCCTCGCTGCAGTCATACAGGGGTTTTGGTGAGAGCGTGTCTGGAATGGTGTTTGCAGTTCTGGGCTCCACATTTCAGAGAGGATAGACTTGCGCTGTTTCATTATTAGTGTCACAAGTAAGGCTCGCATTAACACTGCAATGAAGTTACTGTGAAAATCCCCGAGTCGCCACACTAGGGGCGGCACAGCGGGTTAGCGCTGCTGCCTCACAGCTCCAGGGACCCGGGTTCGATTCCCCGCCTCGGGTCACTGTCTGTGTGGAGTCTGCACGTTCTCCCCGTGTCTGCGTGGGTTTCCTCCGGGTGCTCCGGTTTCCTCCCACAGTCCGAAAGACGTGCTGGTTAGGGTGCATTGGGCCGTGCTAAATTCTCCCTCAGTGTTACCCCAACAGGCACCGGAGTGTGGCGACTAGGGGGATTTTCACAGTAACTTCATTGCAGTGTTAATGTCAGCCTATTTGTAACTAATAAATAAGTAAACTTTTTTTTAAAAAAACTCCAGCGCCTGTCCGGGTAACACTGAGGGAGAATTTAGCACGGCCAATGCACCCTAACCAGCACGTCTTTCGGACTGTGGGAGGGAACCAGAGCACCCGGAGGAAACCCTCGCAGACACGGGGAGAACGTGCAGACTCCACACAGACAGCGACACAACCACTGTTCCACTATTGGAGACGGTACAATGAAGGTTCACTAAATAGCTCCTGGGATGAGGGGTTGTCCTATGACGAGAGGCTGAGCGAATTGGGATGATTGTCTGTGGAGTTTAGAAGAATGAGAGGTGAGATCACGTTGAAGCCTACAAGATTCTGAAGGAGTTGGGCAGGGTGGGCACTGAGAGAAAGAGAGAGAGAGAGAGAGAACGAGAGAGAGAGAGAACGAGAGAGACAGAGAGAGGGAGAATGAGAGTGAGAGCCACGGAGAGGCAGAGAGAGAGAGAGAGAGAACGAGAGAGAGAGAGAACGAGAGAGAGAGAGAACGAGAGAGAGAGAGAACGAGAGAGAGAGAGAACGAGAGAGAGAGAGAACGAGAGAGAGAGAGAGAGGGAGAATGAGAGTGAGAGCCACGGAGAGGCAGAGAGAGAGGGAGTCGCTGCATCCCACAGGAAACAACTCCATTCACCTTCAGCACAAAACAGGAGGCCATTCAGCCCCTCTCGAGCCTGTTACACAGGAACAGGAGGCCATTCAGCCCCTCTCGAGCCTGTTACACAGGAACAGGAGGAGGCCATTCAGCCCCTCTCGAGCCTGTTACAAAGAACAAAAGAACAAAGAACAATACAGCACAGGAACAGGCCCTTCGGCCCTCCAAGCCCGCGCCGCTCCCCGGTCCAGGATTGAATCCTGAATCCAGGATCCCCGCCCAATTTTCCAGCCTATCTACATACCAATATCCTATCCACCGAGCTGTCCCTCACAGCTACGATGCTTTGTTCATTACAACCTATTAACTCACCCCCACCCCCCCATTCCAGACCATGTGATCTCCAGGGAGAGGCGAAAACCCAGAGTGAAAACCCCAGGGCCAATATGGGGAAAAAAAAAATCTGGGAAATTCCTCTCCGACCCCGAGGCGATCGAAACGAGTCCAGGAGATCACAATGGCCCTGATCGGAAAATGCTTCCCAACCCTAGTCATTTCCACTTCCATGAACACCATATGAATTCCCTGCCCCCGAGACAGGTTCCCAACTATCCGCAGTCTCGCTCTGTACTGGCACCAGCAAGATGATCATAGAATGAAGCCTTGAAACGAGAAACAAGGAACAATTAGCCCGCGCCGCTCCCTGGTCCAAACTAGACCACTCTTTTGTATCCCTCCATTCCCACTCCGGTCATATAGCTGTCTAGATAAGTCTTAAACGTTCCCAGTGTGTCCGCCTCCACCACCTTGCCCGGCAACACATTCCAGGCCCCCACGACCCTCTGTGTGAAATATGTCCTTCTGATATCTGTGTTAAACCTCCCCCCGCTTCAAAGAACAAAGAACAGTACAGCACAGGAAACAGGCCCCTCGGCCCTCCAAGCCTGTGCCGCTCCTTGGTCCAACTAGACCAATCGTTTGTATCCCTCCATTCCCAGGCTGCTCATGTGACTATCCAGGTAAGTCTTAAACGATGTCAGCGTGCCTGCCTCCACCACCCTACTTGGCAGCGCATTCCAGGCCCCCACCACCCTCTGTGTAAAAAACGTCCCTCTGATGTCTGAGTTGTACTTCGCCCCTCTCAGCTTGAGCCCGTGACCCCTCGTGATCGTCACCTCCGACCTGGGAAAAAGCTTCCCACTGTTCACCCTATCTATCCCCTTCATAATCTTGTACACCTCTATTAGATCTCCCCTCATTCTCCGTCTTTCCATTCAGCCCCTCGAGCCTGTTACACAGGAACAGGAGGAGGCCATTCAGCCCCTCGAGCCTGTTACACAGGAACAGGAGGAGGCCATTCAGCCCCTCTCGAGCCTGTTACACAGGAACAGGAGGAGGCCATTCAGCCCCTCTCGAGCCTGTTACACAGGAACAGGAGGCCATTCAGCCCCTCTCGAGTCTGTTACACAGGAACAAGAGGAGGCCATTCAGCCCCTCTCAAGCCTGTTACACAGGAACAGGAGGAGGCCATTCAGCCCCTCTCAAGCCTGTTACACAGGAACAGGAGGCCATTCAGCCCCTCTCGAGCCTGTTACACAGGAACAGGAGGCCATTCAGCCCCTCTCGAGCCTGTTACACAGGAACAGGAGGCCATTCAGCCCCTCTCGAGCCTGTTACACAGGAACAGGAGGAGGCCATTCAGCCCCTCTCGAGCCTGTTACACAGGAACAGGAGGCCATTCAGCCCCTAGAGCCTGTTGTACAGGAACAGGAGGAGGCCATTCAGCCCCTCTCGAGCCTGTTACACAGGAACAGGAGGAGGCCATTCAGCCCCTCTCGAGCCTGTTACACAGGAACAGGAGGAGACCATTCAGCCCCTCGAGCCTGTTACACAGGAACAGGAGGAGGCCATTCAGCCCCTCGAGCCTGTTACACAGGAACAGGAGGAGGCCATTCAGCCCCTCGAGCCTGTTACACAGGAACAGGAGGAGGCCATTCAGCCCCTCGAGCCTGTTACACAGGAACAGGAGGAGGCCATTCAGCCCCTCGAGCCTGTTACACAGGAACAGGAGGAGGCCATTCAGCCCCTTGAGTCTGTTACACAGGAACAGGAGGAGGCCATTCAGCCCTTGAGCTTGTTACACAGGAACAGGAGGAGGCCATTCAGCCCCTCGAGCCTGTTACACAGGAACAGGAGGAGGCCATTCAGCCCCTTGAGCCTGTTACACAGGAACAGGAGGTCATTCAGCCCCTCGAGCCTGTTACACAGGAACAGGAGGCCATTCAGCCCCTCGAGCTTGTTACACAGGAACAGGAGGAGGCCATTCAGCCCCTCGAGCCTGTTACACAGGAACAGGAGGAGGCCATTCAGCCCCTCGAGCCTGTTACACAGGAACAGGAGGAGGCCATTCAGCCCCTCGAGCCTGTTACACAGGAACAGGAGGAGGCCATTCAGCCCCTCGAGCCTGTTACACAGGAACAGGAGGGGGCCATTCAGCCCCTCGAGCCTGTTACACAGGAACAGGAGGAGGCCATTCAGCCCCTTGAGCCTGTTACACAGGAACAGGAGGTCATTCAGCCCCTCGAGCCTGTTACACAGGAACAGGAGGCCATTCAGCCCCTCGAGCTTGTTACACAGGAACAGGAGGAGGCCATTCAGCCCCTCGAGCCTGTTACACAGGAACAGGAGGAGGCCATTCAGCCCCTCGAGCCTGTTACACAGGAACAGGAGGAGGCCATTCAGCCCCCCGAGCCTGTTACACAGGAACAGGAGGAGGCCATTCAGCCCCTCGAGCCTGTTACACAGGAACAGGAGGAGGCCGTTCAGCCCCTCGAGCCTGTTACACAGGAACAGGAGGAGGCCATTCAGCCCCTCGAGCCTGTTACACAGGAACAGGAGGAGGCCATTCAGCCCCTCGAGCCTGTTACAGAGGAACAGGAGGAGGCCATTCAGCCCCTCGAGCCTGTTACACAGGAACAGGAGGAGGCCATTCAGCCCCTTGAGCCTGTTACACAGGAACAGGAGGAGACCATTCAGCCCATCCAGCCCATTCTGTTATATAATGGGGTGATCTGCATCTTAACCATCTCCGGCCTTGGTTGTGGATCCTTAAATTCCCTAACCCAACAAAAATTTATCCATCTTAGTTTCAACATTCTTAAGACTATGCCACCCCCCCCCTCTCTTCCTTTGTTGTGGGTGGTGGGAGAGAGTTCCAGATTCCTGCTCCCCCTTGTGTGAAGGAGCGCTTAGAGTCATCGAGGTTTACATCATGGACACAGGCCCTTCGGCCCAACTTGTCCATGCCGCCCTTTTTTTTTAAACCCCTAAGCTAGTCCCAATTGCCCGCATTTGGTCCATATCCCTCTATACCCATCGTACCCATGTAACTGTCTAAATGCTTTTTAAAAGATAAAATTGTACCCGCCTCTACTACTACCTCTGGCAGCTTGTTCCAGACACTCACCACCCTCTGTGAGAAAAAATTGCCCCTCTGGACACTTTTGTATCTCTCCCCTCTCACCTTAAACCTATGCCCTCTAGTTTTAGACTCCCCTACCTTTGGGAAAAGATATTGACTATCTCGCTGATCTGTGCCCCTCATTATTTTATAGACCTCTATAAGGTCACCCCTCAGCCTCCTACGCTCCAGGGAAAAAAGTCCCAGTCTATCCAGCCTCTCCTTATAACTCAATCCATCAAGTCCCAGTGGTATCCTAGTAAATCTTTTTTGCACTTTTTCTAGTTTAATAATATCCTTTCTATAATAGGGTGACCAGAATTGCACACAGTATTCCAAGTGTGGCCTTACCAATGTCTTGTACAACTTCAACAAGACGTCCCAACTCCTGTAGTCAATGTTCTGACCGATGAAACCATGCATGCCGAATGCCTTCTTCACCATTCTGTCCACCTGTGACTCCACTTTCAAGGAGCTATGAACATGTACCCCTAGATCTCACTGTTCTCTAACTCTCCCAACGCCCCACCATTAACTGAGTAAGTCCTGCCCTGGTTCGATCTACTAAAATGCATCACCTTGCATTTGGCTAAATTAAACTCCATCTGCCATTCGTCAGCCCACTGGCCCAATTGATCAAGATCCCATTGCAATCCGAGATAACTTTCTTCACTGTCCACTATGCCACCAATCTTAGTGTCATCTGCAAACTTACTAACCA
Source organism: Mustelus asterias (assembly GCF_964213995.1). NCBI lineage: Eukaryota > Metazoa > Chordata > Chondrichthyes > Carcharhiniformes > Triakidae > Mustelus > Mustelus asterias. The sequence continues at coordinate 10,201 of NW_027590690.1, forward strand.
TGCCTCCTATATTCTCATCCAAATCATTAATATAAATGACAAATAACAGTGGGCCCAGCACTGATCCCTGAGGCACACCGCTGGTCACAGGCCTCCAGTTTGAAAAACAACCCTCTGCAACCACCCTCTGGCTTCTATCAAGAAGTGGAGATGCCAGCGTTGGACTGGGGTAAACACAGTAAGAAGTTTAACAACACCAGGTTAAAGTCCAACAGGTTTATTTGGTAGCAAAAGCCACACAAGCTTTCGGAGCCTTAAGCTCCTTCTTCAGGTGAGTGGGAATTCTGTTCACAAACAGGGCATATAGAGACACAAACTCGATTTACATGAATAATGGTTGGAATGTGAATACTTACAGCTAATCAAGTCTTAAAGGTACAAACAATGTGAGTGGAGAGAGCATTAAGACAGGTTAAAGAGATGTGTATTGTCTCCAGACAGGACAGCCAGTGAGCTTCTGCAAGCCCAGGCAAGCTGTGGGGATTACAGATAGTGTGACATGAACCGTTGTGCGGGACACGGTGGACAGAGTACCCTTCGTCGTCCAGTACTTCCCCGGAGCAGAGAAGCTACAGCATCTCCTCCGGAGCCTTCAACATGTCATTGATGAAGACGAACATCTCGCCAAGGCCATCCCCACACCCCACTTCTTGCCTTCAAACAACCGCACAACCTCAAACAGACCATTGTCCGCAGCAAACTACCCAGCCTTCAGGAGAACAGTGACCATGACACCACACAACCCTGCCACAGCAACCTCTGCAAGACGTGCCAGATCATCGACACGGATGCCATCATCTCACGTGAGAACACCATCCACCAGGTACACGGTACATACTCTTGCAACTCGGCCAACATTGTCTACCTGATACGCTACAGGAAAGGATGTCCCGAGGCATGGTACATTGGGGAAACCATGCAGACGCTACGACAACGGATGAATGAACACCGCTCGACAATCACCAGGCAAGACTGTTCTCTTCCTGTTGGGGAGCACTTCAGCGGTCACGGGCATTCGGCCTCTGATATTCAGTTAAGCATCCTCCAAGGCGGCCTTCACGACGCACAACAGCGCAGAGTCGCTGAGCAGAAACTGATAGCCAAGTTCCGCACACATGAGGACGGCCTAAACCGGGATATTGGGTTCATGTCACACTATTTGTAACTCCCACAGCTTGCCTGGACTTGCAGAGTCTCACTGGCTGTCCTGTCTGGAGACAATACACATCTCTTTAACCTGTCTTCATGCTCTCTCCACTCACATTGTTTGTACCTTTAAGACTTGATTAGCTGTAAGTATTAGCATTCCAACCATTATTCTGTAAATTGAGTTTGTGTCTCTATATGCCCTGTTTGTGAACAGAATTCCCACTCACCTGAAGGAGCAGCTTAAGGCTCCGAAAGCTTGTGGCTTTTGCTACCAAATAAACCTGTTGGACTTTAACCTGTGTTCAATCAAGAAGCCAATTTTGTATCCATTTAGATACCTCACCCTGGATCCCGTGAGATTTAACCTTATGCAACAACCTACCATGCGGTACCTTGTCAAAGGCCTTGCTAAAGTCCATGTAGACAACATCAACTGCACTGCCCTCATCTACCTTCTTGGTTACCCTTTCAAAAAACTCAATTAAATTTGTGAGACATGATTTTCCACTCACAAAACCATGCTGACTGTCCCTAATCAGTCCTTGCATCTCTAAATGCCTGTAGATCCTGTCTCTCAAAATACCTTCCAACAACTTACCCACCACAGATGTGAGGCTCACCGGCCTGTAGTTCCCAGGCTTTTCCCTGCAGCCCTTTTTAAACAAAGGCACAACATTTGCCACTCTCCAATTTTCAAGTACCTCACTCGTGACTATCGATGATTCAACTATCTCGGCTAGGGGACCCGCAATTTCCTCCGTTGCCTCCCACAACGTCCTGGGATACACTTCATCAGGTCCCGGGGATTTATCTACCTTGATGCGCTTTAAGACTTCCAACACCACCTCCTTTGTAATATGTACACTCCTCAAGACATCACTATTTATTTCCCCAAGTTCCCTAACATCCATGCTTTTCTCAACAGTAAATACTGGTGAGAAATATTCATTTAGGATCTCACCCATCTCTTGTGGATCCACACATAGATGACCTTGTTGATCCTTAAGAGGCCCTATTCTCTCCCTCGTCACTCTTTTGGCCTTTATGTATTTGTAGAAGCTCTTTGGATTCTCCTTTGCCTTATCTGCCAAAACAATCTCATGTCCCCTTTTTGCCCTCCTGATTTCTCTCTTAACTCTACTCCTACACCCCGTATACTCTTCAAGGGATTCACTTGATCCCAGCAGCCTATGCATGTCATGAGCCTCTTTCTTCTTCTTGACCAGGGCCTCAATATCCCGACTCACCCCAGGGTTCCCGACTTCTGCCAGCCTTGCCCTTCACTCTAAGAGGAATGTGTTTATCCTGAACCCTGATCAACACACTTTTGAAAGCCTGCCACTTACCAGACGTCCCTTTGCCTTCCCACAGACTCCCCCAATTAACTGTTGAAAGTTCCTGCCTGATACCATCAAAATTGGCCTTGCCCCAATTTAGAATTTTGACTTTTGGGCCAGACCTATCATGCTCCGTAGCTATCTTAAAACTAATGGAATTATGGTCACTGGTCCCAAAGTGATCCCTCACTAACACTTCTGTCACCTGCCCTTCCTTATTTTCCAAGAGGAGGTCAAGTTTTGCCCCCTCTCTAGTTGGGCCATCCACATACTGAATGAGAAATTCCTCCTGAATACACTCAACAAATTTCTCTCCATCCAACCCTCTAATACTATGGCTGTCCCAGTCAATGTTGGGAAAGTTAAAATCTCCGACTATTGCCACCCTATTTTTCTTGGAACTATCTGTAATCTCCTTACATATTTGCTCCTCAATTTCCCGCTGACTATTTGGGGGCCTATCAAATAATCCCTACAGTGCAGGAGGGCATTCGGCCCATTGAACCTGCACTGTCAACAATCCCATTCAGGCCCTCTCCCACAACCCACATATTTATCCTTCAATTCTCCGGACACTAAGGGGCAATTTAGCACGGCCAATCCACCCAACCCGCATGTCTTTCGGACTGTAGGAGGAAACTGGAGCACCCGGAGGAAATCCATGCAGACACGGGGGAGAATGTGCAAATTCCACACAGACAGTGACCCGAGGCTGGAAGCAAACCCGGGTCCCCGGCGCTGTGAGGCAGCAGTGCTAACCACTGTGCCGTGCCTCTGACAGTGCGGCACTCCCTCAGCACTGACCCTCTGACAGTGCGGCACTCCCTCAGCACTGACCCTCTGACAGTGCAGCACTCCCTCAGTACTGACCCTCTGACAGTGCGGCACTCCCTCAGCACTGACCCTCTGACAGTGCAGCACTCCCTCAGCACTGACCCTCTGACAGTGCGGCACTCCCTCAGCACTGACCCTCTGACAGTGTGGCACTCCCTCAGCACTGACTCTCTGACAGTGCGGCACTCCCTCAGCACTGACCCTCTGACAGTGCGGCACTCCCTCAGCACTAACCCTCTGACAGTGTGGCCCTCCCTCAGCACTGACCCTCTGACAGTGCGGCACTCCCTCAGCACTGACCCTCCCACAGTGCGGCACTCCCTCAGCACTGACCCTCTGACAGTGCGGCACTCCCTCAGCACTGACCCTCTGACAGTGCGGCACTCCCTCAGCACTGACCCTCTGACAGTGCGGCACTCCCTCAGCACTGACCCTCTGACAGTGCGGCACTCCCTCAGCACTGACCCTCTGACAGTGTGGCACTCCCTCAGCACTGACTCTCTGACAGTGCGGCACTCCCTCAGAACTGACCCTCTGACAGTGCGGCACTCCCTCAGCACTGACTCTCTGACAGTGCGGCACTCCCTCAGCACTAACCCTCTGACAGTGCGGCACTCCCTCAGTACTGACCCTCTGACAGTGTGGCACTCCCTCAGAACTGACCCTCTGACATTGCGGTACTCCCTCAGCACTGACCCTCTGACCGTGTGGCACTCCCTCAGCACTGACCCTCTGACAGTGCGGCACTCCCTCAGCACTGACAGTGCGGCACTCCCTCAGTACTGACCCTCCGACAGTGCGGCACTCCCTCAGCACTGACCCTCTGACAGTGCGGCACTCCCTCAGCACTGACCCTCTGACAGTGCGGCACTCCCTCAGCACTGACCCTCTGACAGTGCGGCACTCCCTCAGTACTGACCCTCTGACAGTGTGGCACTCCCTCAGCACTGACCCTCTGACAGTGCGGCACTCCCTCAGCACTGACCCTCTGACAGTGCGGCACTCCCTCAGCACTGACCCTCTGACAGTGTGGCACTCCCTCAGCACCTCTCTGAGAAATGTGTTGGTTTGATGTTTTGAGTCTCTGGCGTGGGACATGACTATCTGAGTCAGAGACAAGAGTTGCACTGAGCCGCACTAGGCCTTGGCTTGGGGGAGACGGGGAAATGGTGGAGGAGGTGTGGGGGGGGGGGGGGAGGGGGGGGTTGTTGTTGCAGCAGGGGACCCCCGCAGACTGTTGCAGACCCTCCGTCGTCTGATGGTGCCTGCCGCCCCTGAGTGTAGAGTGGTGGGTACAGGGGAGGGGGTAGAGAGTCGTCCTTCTGACCTTTCGACCCCAATACTGAGCTCGCCCAGACGGAAGCCGTGGTTGATGGCAGGAAACCGAGAGCAGGCAACGCAGCACCCTCCCCGAGGGAGAGGCCCAGCAGCAACCCAAAAGTTCGCTCGCAGGTCATGGCTTTGAGGAGCCGACCAGGCGTCAACTGGACAGAGCTCCAGCTGAGGTCATTCGGCCCAGCTGACCTCCGACACAGTTGCTCACGTTTGCAGTGCTGTTGCTTGGTGGAACCGACACGGTGGCACAGTGGTTAGCACCGCTGCCTCACAGCACCAGGGACCCGGGTTCGATTCCCGGTTTGGGTCACTGTCTGTGCGGTGTCTGCACATTCTCCCCGTGTCTGTATGGGTTTCCTCCGGGTGCTCCGGTTTCCTCCCACAGCCCAATGATGTGTGGATTAGGTGGATTGGCCATGCTAAAATTGCCCCTTAGTGTCCTGAGATGTGTAGGTTAGGTGGATTGGCTATGCTAAATTGCCCCTTAGTGTCCTGAGATGTGTAGGTTAGGTGGATTGGCTATGCTAAATTGCCCCTTAGTGTCCAAAGATGTGTAGGTTAGGTGGATTGGCTATGCTAAATTGCCCCTTAGTGTCCAAAGATGTGTAGGTTAGGTGGATTGGCCATGGTAAATTGCCCCTTAGTGTCCAAAGATGTGTAGGTTAGGTGGATTGGCCATGCTAAATTGTCCCTTAGTGTCCAGGGATGTGCAGGTTAATTAAAGTTTATTTATTAGTGTCACAAGTAGGCTTATATTAACACTGCAATGAAGTTACTGTGAAAATCACCTAGTCGCCACACTCCGGCGCCTGTTCGGGTAACAGAGAGAATTTAGCACGGCCAATGTACCCTAACCAGCACATCTTTCGGACTGAGGGGCAATCGGAGCACCCGGAGGAAACCCACGCAGACACGGGGAGAACGTGCAGACTCCGCACGGACAGCGACCCAAGCCGGGAATCGAACCCGGGTCCCTGGTGCTGTGAGGCAGCAGTGCTAACCCGCTGTGCCACCGCCGAAAGCTAGTGGCGTTTGCTACCAAATAAACCTGTTGGACTTTAACCCTGGTGTTGTTAAGACTCCTTACTGTGTTTACCCCAGTCCAACGCCGGCATCTCCACATCATGACCACCGTGGGGTGGGGGGGGGGGGGGGGGGGGGGAAATAAAGCTTTGTTGACAAGGGAATAATGTCCGTCTCAAAAGCCAGAAGGGTAAAGAGGAACAGGGAGGAGACAGAGCTGCAAAAACCAAAAGTACTAATTGCCTGCCAAACAGCCCAGGTGCTGAGAGTGAGAGACGGTTCAGGAATGCAAAGCGACACACCCTCTCCTGTCAGCTACAGATCAGTGGCTCACAATCGCCTCTGACGCACAAAGACATGGGCCCCGGATGCCAAGGTCGTGGTAGGGAGGGATTTACCAGGATGAAATAAAGACAAAAAACAAAGAACAGTACAGCACAGGAAACAGGCCCTTCGGCCCTCCAAGCCTGTGCCGCTCCTTGGTCCAACTCGGCCTGGAACATTAACTGTTTCTTTCTCTCTCTCTTAGACTAGGCGGGATTGAGGTTCATCAGGAGGAGGGGTTAGCAATTCTGGAAAGTGTGAAAGTAGATAAGTCCCCTGGGCCGGATGGGATTTATCCCAGGATTCTCTGGGAGGTGAGGGAGGAGATTGCAGAGCCTTTGGCTTTGATCTTTGCGTTGTCATTGTCTACAGGAACAGTGCCAGAAGACTGGAGGATAGCAAATGTTGTCCCCTTGTTCAAGAAGGGGAGTAGAGACAACCCTGGTAATTATAGACCGGTGAGCCTTACTTCTGTTGTGGGCAAAGTTTTGTAAAGGATTATAAGAGATAGGATTTATAATCATCTAGAAAGGAATAATTTGATTAGGGATAGTCAACACGGTTTTGTGAAGGGTAGGTCGTGCCTCACAAACCTTATTGAGTTCTTTGAGAAGGTGACCAAAGAGGTGGATGAGGGTAAAGCAGTTGATGTGGTGTATATGGATTTCAGTAAAGCATTTGATAAGGTTCCGCACGGTAAGCTATTGCAGAAGATACGGAGGCATGGGATTGAGGGTGATTTAACGGTTTGGATCAGGAATTGGCCAGCTGTAAGGAGACAGAGGGTGGTGGTTGATGGGAAATGTTCATCCTGGAGTTCAGTTACTAGTGGTGTACCGCAAGGATCTGTTTTGGGGCCACTGCTGTTTGTCATTTTTATAATTGACCTGGATGAGAGCGTAGAAGGATGGGTTAGTAAATTTGCGGATGACACTAAAGTCGGTGGAGTTGTGGACAGTGTGGAAGGATGTTGCAGGTTACAGAGGGACACAGATAAGCTGCAGAGCTGGGCTGAGAGGTGGCAAATGGAGTTTAATGCAGAAAAGTGTGAGTTGATCCACTTTGGAAGGAGTAACAAGAATACAGAGTACTGGGCGAATGGTAAGATACTTGGTAGTGTGGATGAGCAGAGAGATCTCGGTGTCCATGTGCATAGATCCCTGAAAGTTGACACCCAGGTTGATAGGGTTGTTAAGAAGGCGTACGGTGTGTTAGCTTTTATTGGTAGAGGGATTGAGTTTTGGAGGTCATGTTGCAACATTACAAAACTCTGGTGCGGCCGCACTGGAGTATTGCGTACAGTTCTGGTCGCCGCATTATAGGAAAGATGTGGAAGTGTTGGAAAGGGTGCAGAGGAGATTTACCAGGATGTTGCCTGGTATGGTGGGAAGGTCTTATGAGGAAAGGCTGAGGGGCTTGAGGCTGTTTTCGTTAGAGAGAAGAAGGTTAAGAGGTGACTTAATAGAAGCATACAGGATGATCAGAGGATTAGATAGGGTGGATAGTGAGAGCCTTTTTCCTCGGATGGTGATAGCAAGCACGAGGGGACATAGCTTTAAATTGAGGGGTGATAGATATAGGACAGATGTTAGAGGTAGGTTCTTCACTCAGAGAGTAGTAAGGGTGTGGAATGCCCTGCCTGCAGCAGTAGTGGACTCGTCAACATTAAGGGCATTTAAATGGTCATTGGATAAACATATGGATGATATTGGAATAGTGTAGATTAGAGGGGCTTTAGATTGGTTTCACTGGCCGGCGCAACATCGAGGGCCGAAGGGCCTGTACTGCGCTGTAATGTTCTATGTTCTCTCTCCACAGACACAGTGACACAGTGGCTAACACTGCTGCCTCACCGCGCTAGAGACCCGGGTTCGATTCCTGGCTTGGGTTGCTGTCTGTGCGGAGTTTGCACGTTCTTCCCATGTCTGCGTGGGTTTCCTGCAGATGTTCCGGTTTCCTCCATCCATTGACTCTGTCTCCACTTCCCGCTGCCTCGGGAAAAGCAGCCGGCATAATCAAGGACCCCGCGCACCCCGGACATTCTCTCTCCCACCTTCTTCCGACGGGAAAAAGATACAAAAGTCTGAGGTCACGTACCAACCGACTCGAGAACAGCTTCTTCCCTGCTGCTGTCAGACTTTTGAATGGACCGACCTCGCATTAAGTTGATCTTTCTCTACACCCTAGCTGTGACTGTAACAGTACATTCTGCACTCTCTCCTTTCCTTCTCTATGAACGGTATGCTTTGTCTGTATAGTGCGCAAGAAACAATACTTTTCACTGTATCCCAATACATGTGACAACAATAAATCAAATCTAATCCCACAGTCCGTGCTAAATTCTCCCTCGGTGTTACCCGAACAGGCGCCGGAGTGTGGCGACTAGAGAGATTTTCACAGTAACTTCATTGCGGTGTTAATATAAGCCTACTGGTGACACTAATAAATAAACTTAGCTGGTAGAACTGCTGAGCATTTTTAGACTTTTGCATTGGAACGATACCAGGTATGGCGGGGGTGGAGGGGACTTCCGCTCACGTGGAGAGACCGGGAGAATCTGGGATGGTTCCTCTTGGAGCAGAGCGGGTTAACGGGCAGATTGAAGCGAGGCGTTCAGAGTCCCGAGGGGGTGGGGGGGTCCACATCGGGCCAGTAGGGAGAAACTGTTTTCATCGAGTCAGTAGCCAGAGGGACACAGATCGAAAATAATCAGCTCAATAACTGCAGGGAAATTTGGAGATTAGGAGGAGATTATTTCACACAATGAGTTATGATCCGGAATGCACCGGGCGAAAGGGTGGGGAATCAAAGCCTAAATTGGACACTCGGAATTCTACAATAACTTTCAAGCAGACAGAGAGCCTGCAGGGAAACATTCGGGGAGAAAAGGACAGCGAGATTAAATGGACAGTTCCTTCAAATAGCCATCACAGGCATGAGGGGACGAATGGCCACATTCTGGACTGTGACCTCTACAACCCCAACTTGCACTAGAGAGATGCGACACATCAATCAGATCAACGCTCCCAATGCAGTACTGAGGGAGCGCCGCACTGTCAGAGGGTCAGTGCTGAGGGAGTGCCGCACTGTCAGAGGGTCAGTACTGAGGGAGTGCCGCACTGTCAGAGGGTCAGTGCTGAGGGAGCGCCGCACTGTCAGAGGGTCAGTGCTGAGGGAGTGCCGCACTGTCAGAGGGTCAGTGCTGAGGGAGTGCCGCACTGTCAGAGGGTCAGTACTGAGGGAGTGCCGCATTGTCAGAGGGTCAGTGCTGAGGGAGTGCCGCACTGTCAGAGGGTCAGTGCTGAGGGAGTGCCGCACTGTCAGAGGGTCAGTACTGAGGGAGTGCCGCACTGTCAGAGGGTCAGTGCTGAGGGAGTGCCGCACTGTCAGAGGGTCAGTGCTGAGGGAGTGCCGCACTGTCAGAGGGTCAGTGCTGAGGGAGTGCCGCACTGTCAGAGGGTCAGTGCTGAGGGAGCGCCGCACTGTCAGAGGGTCAGTGTTGAGGGAGTGCCGCACTGTCAGAGGGTCAGTACTGAGGGAGTGCCGCACTGTCAGAGGGTCAGCGCTGAGGGAGTGCCGCACTGTCAGAGGGTCATTATAGGAAGGGTGTGATTGCACTGGAAGGGGCACAGAGGAGATTCACCAGGATGCTGCCTGGGACGGAGCATTGGAGCTATCAGGAGAGGCTGGATAGGCTTGGGTTGTTTTCTCTGGAGCAGAGGCGGCTGAGGGGGGACATGTTTGAGGTGTATAAGATTGTGAGGGGGTTGGACAGGGTGAGTCGGGAGCAGCCGTTCCCCTGGGGGTGACGGGTCAGTCACGAGGGGGGCAGAGTTTTAGGGCGAGGGGCAGGAGATTCAGAGGGGATTTGAGGAAACATTGTTTCACTCAGAGGGGGGGTGGGAATCTGGAATGCGCTGCCTGGGAAGGGAGCGGAGACCGGAAACCTCACAACCTTAAAAAAATATCTGGATGAGCACTTGAAATATCTGATCATTCAAGGATAGGGGACAAGGGCAGGAAAATGGGATTAGCGCAGGAACTGAATGGCAGCCCCCTGTCCCCGCACAGCGAGGGGCTGAATGGCCGCCCTCCTGTCCCACACAGCGAGGGGCTGAATGACCGCCCTCCTGTCCCACACAGCGAGGGGCTGAACGGCCGCCCTCCTGTCCCACACAGCGAGGGGCTGAGTGGCCTCCTCCTGTCCCACACAGCGAGGGGCTGAGTGGCCTCCTCCTGTCCCACACAGCGAGGGGCTGAATGGCCGCCCTCCTGTCCCACAGAGCGAGGGGCTGAGTGGCCTCCTCCTGTCCCGCACAGCGAGGGGCTGAACGGCCGCCCTCCTGTCCCGCACAGCGAGGGGCTGAATGGCCGCCCTCCTGTCCCCACACAGCGAGGGGCTGAATGGCCGCCCTCCTGTCCCACACAGCGAGGGGCTGAATGGCCTCCTCCTGTCCCACACAGCGAGGGACTGAATGGCCGCCCTCCTGTCCCACACAGCGAGGGGCTGAATGGCCTCCTCCTGTCCCACACAGCGAGGGGCTGAGTGGCCTCTTCCTGTCCCACACAGCGAGGGGCTGAATGGCCGCCCTCCTGTCCCACACAGCGAGGGGCTGAATGGCCTCCTCCTGTCCCACACAGCGAGGGGCTGAATGGCCGCCCTCCTGTCCCACACAGCGAGGGGCTGAATGGCCTCCTCCTGTCCCACACAGTGAGGGGCTGAATGGCCTCCTCCTGTCCCACACAGTGAGGGGCTGAATGGCCTCCTCCTGTCCCACACAGCGAGGGGCTGAATGGCCTCCTCCTGTCCCACACAGCGAGGGGCTGAGTGGCCTCTTCCTGTCCCACACAGCGAGGGGCTGAATGGCCTCCTCCTGTCCCCGCACAGCGAGGGGCTGAATGGCCACCCTCCTGTCCCACACAGCGAGGGGCTGAATGGCCTCCTCCTGTCCCCGCACAGCGAGGGGCTGAATGGCCACCCTCCTGTCCCACACAGCGAGGGGCTGAGTGGCCACCCTCCTGTCCCACACAGCGAGGGGCTGAATGGCCACCCTCCTGTCCCACACAGCGAGGGGCTGAACGGCCGCCCTCCTGTCCCACACAGCGAGGGGCTGAGTGGCCTCCTCCTGTCCCACACAGCGAGGGGCTGAGTGGCCTCCTCCTGTCCCACACAGCGAGGGGCTGAGTGGCCTCCTCCTGTCCCACACAGCGAGGGGCTGAATGGCCTCCTCCTGTCCCACACAGAGAGGGGCTGAGTGGCCTCCTCATGTCCCACACAGCGAGGGGCTGAGTGGCCTCCTCCTGTCCCGCACAGTGAGGGGCTGAGTGGCCTCCTCCTGTCCCACACAGCGAGGGGCTGAATGGCCTCCTCCTGTCCCACACAGCGAGGGGCTGAATGGCCTCCTCCTGTCCCACACAGCGAGGGGCTGAGTGGCCTCCTCCTGTCCCACACAGCGAGGGGCTGAGTGGCCTCCTCCTGTCCCACACAGCGAGGGGCTGAATGGCCTCCTCCTGTCCCACACAGCGAGGGGCTGAATGGCAGCCCCCTGTCCCACACAGCGAGGGGCTGAATGGCAGCCCCCTGTCCCACACAGCGAGGGGCTGAATGGCAGCCCCCTGTCCCACACAGCGAGGGGCTGAATGGCAGCCCCCTGTCCCACACAGCGAGGGGCTGAATGGCAGCCCCCTGTCCCACACAGCGAGGGGCTGAATGGCCACCCTCCTGTCCCACACAGTGAGGGGCTGAATGGCCTCCTCCTGTCCCACACAGCGAGGGGCTGAGTGGCCTCCTCCTGTCCCACACAGTGAGGGGCTGAATGGCCTCCTCCTGTCCCGCACAGTGAGGGGCTGAATGGCCGCCCTCCTGTCCCCGCACAGTGAGGGGCTGAGTGGCCTCCTCCTGTCCCCGCACAGTGAGGGGCTGAATGGCCTCCTCCTGTCCCACACAGCGAGGGGCTGAATGGCCTCCTCCTGTCCCACACAGCGAGGGGCTGAATGGCCTCCTCCTGTCCCACACAGCGAGGGGCTGAATGGCCTCCTCCTGTCCCACACAGCGAGGGGCTGAATGGCCGCCCTCCTGTCCCACACAGCGAGGGGCTGAGTGGCCTCCTCCTGTCCCACACAGTGAGGGGCTGAGTGGCCTCCTCCTGTCCCACACAGTGAGGGGCTGAGTGGCCTCCTCCTGTCCCACACAGCGAGGGGCTGAGTGGCCTCCTCCTGTCCCACACAGCGAGGGGCTGAGTGGCCTCCTCCTGTCCCACACAGTGAGGGGCTGAGTGGCCTCCTCCTGTCCCACACAGTGAGGGGCTGAACGGTTTTGGTGTGAGTCACCATTTCTCTGGTTTTTAAAGAAACCCTCGAGAAAAACAGGAAGTGGTGTTCAATCCTCACCCCGAGTTCGGAGAAAAAAACTGAAGCAGCTTCAGGCATATCAGCAAAGCACGGTGCTGTTAACACAGCTCCACCCATCACACCCTCACCCCACAGACTACCGTCACCGCCCCGCCATCACAGACTATCACCAGCATCCCCGCTCCCCCCCGCCACCATCCACAACACAAGCACTGTTATTCCTCCCCCCCCCCGCCCCCAACCTTTCAGGACATTTACAGCCAGCTGGATGTGTGGTCATTGGTGTGAGGTCGGAAATGTAACAGCCACTCTATGCACAGCAAGCTCCCACAAACAACTGATAACTGTCAGATCACCTGCTGGTTGAGGGCTAAGGCACCAGGAGGGGTTCACAGAATCCCAACAGTGCATGAGGAGGCCATTCAGCCCATCGAGTCTGCACCGACCACCATCCCACCCAGGCCCTATCCCCGTAACCTCACGCATTTACCCCAGCTGGTCCCCCTGACACTAAGGGACAATTTAGCATGGCCAATCTACCTAACCTACACATCTTTGGACACTAAGGGGCAATTTAGCATGGCCAATTCACCTAACCTGCACATCTTTGGACTGTGGGAGGAAACCGGAGCACCCGGAGGAAACCCATGCAGACACGAGGAGAACGTGCAAACTCCACACAGACAGTGACCCGAGCAGGGAATCGAACCCGGGTCCCTGGCGCTGTGAGGCAGCAGTGCTAACCCACTGTGCCCTGCTTTTGGAACTATGTACGGAGTCTAACAACACCAGGTTAAAGTCCAACAACCACTTTGGTGGCGTTTGCTCCCAAATAAACCTGTTGGACTTTAACCTGGTGTTGTTAGACTTCTTACTGTGTTTACCCCAGTCCAACGCCGGCATCTCCACATCGTGATTACTTTGGAACTGTGACCATGGGATCTTTTTCAGCCCACCCGCAGTGAGGCAGGTTAAAGTTTATTTATTAGTGTCACAAGCAAGGCTTACATTAACACTGCAATGAAGTTACTGCGAAAATTCCCCTAGTCGCCCACACTCCGGCGCCTGTTCGGGTAACACTGAGGGAGAATTTAGCGCCTAACCCGCACGTCTTTCAGACTGTGGGAGGAAACCGGAGCACCCGGAGGAAACCCACGCAGACACGGGGAGAATGTGCAGACTCCACACAGACAGTGACCCCAAGCCGGGAATCAAACCCGGGTCCCTGGCGCTGTGAGGCAGCGGCGCTAACCCGCGGTGTGCCACTCTCGGCGAGCTCGGAGTTTAAGGTCTGATCCAAAGCCCGAGCAGCACGGCGCTCCCTCGCCAGGCCAGCCCGAACGATACGCACAGGTCTCGGTGTTATCGCTCATGTGTTTCGGTGCTCCGAAACAGCCTGAGGTTTGTGACTGAGCGAGTGAGCTGGGTACAATTTTTACATAGAAACATAGAAAAACTACAGCACAAAACAGGCCCTTCGGCCCCACAAGTTGTGCCGAACACATCCCTACCTTCTAGACCTACCTATAACCCTCCATCCTATTAAGTCCCATGTACTCATCCAGGAGTCTCTTAAAAGACCCGATTGAGTTTGCCTCCACCACCACTGACGGCAGCCGATTCCACTCGCCCACCACCCTCTGTGGGAAAAACTTCCCCCTAACATTTCCCCTGTACCTACCCCCTAGCACCTTAAACCTGTGTCCTCTCGTAGCAGACATTCCCACCCTAGGAAAAAGCCTCTGAGAGTCCACCCGATCTATGCCTCTCAACATCTTATACACCTCTATTAGGTCTCCTCTCATCCTACGTCTCTCCAAGGAGAAAAGACCGAGCTCCCTCAGCCTATCCTCATAAGGCATGCCACTCAATCCAGGCAACATCCTTGTAAATCTCCTCTGCACCCTTTCAATCTTTTCCACATCCTTCCTGTAATGAGGCGACCGGAGCTGAGCACAGTACTCCAAGTGGGGTCTGACGAGGGTCTTATATAGCTGCATCATTATCCCCGGACTCCTAAACTCAATCCCTCGATTGATAAAGGCCAGCACACCATACGCCTTCTTAACCACCTCCTTCCTTTCCTCGTGACTTGCAGCAGAGGACTTGTGCTGACTGATGGTGTGACGGGAGAGGAGGGGGAACAGAATGGGAGCGCACACGCCCAGTCAGTTGGAACTCTCCCGAGGAGGCCGCAGCACTGCCAGTAACCCAGGAACAATGCACGACCGCGGCAAATTTCAAACATGTAACAAAAAAAAACTTTAATGAAAAAACATTCTTCAATATATTCTTTTAAAACAAAGGATATTAAGTAATAATAGATGTCGGCCGAAACAGATTATGCAGACATAATTTAAAGTGTACATTTCCTTTCCTTCTATTTTTTTTCCAAAGCGGGTTTCACTCCTATGCCTGCTTTCCACACACTGGCAGTGAACGGGTTAATGCTGTTGCCTGGGTTTTTGTTGGGGGGGGGCGGGGAAAGGGAGGGAGGGAGAGGGGAGAGATGGCACTGACTTTCCCGGCTCCCTCCGAGCCAAGGATCCATGGGTTTGCTGGACATGCGAGACGTGTACAGAATGAATGCCACAACCTTCTCCCTATTACCCCCCCCCCCGCCCCCCTACCCCTGCCCACAAAAGCGGGTTCCAGCTCCGCCGCCCCCACCTGGCACGAATCACAGGCTTCAAGACGGAAAGCTGTTCAGTCAAGTGGTACCGTGTCTCGCACAGGCGCGCACACACATGTGCACATGCACATACATGCAGGCATACGCGTGCACACACACACACACGTACAGGTGCGCACACACACACATACAGGTGCGTGCACACACACGTACAGGTGCGCGCACACACACACACACGTACAGGTGCGCGCACACACACACACACGTACAGGTGCGCGCACACACACACACACGTACAGGTGCGTGCACACACACACACGTACAGGTGCGTGCACACACACACACATGTACAGGTGCGCGCACACACATACAGGTGCGCACACACACATACAGGTGCGCACACACACATACAGGTGCGCACACACACATACAGGTGCGCACACACACATACAGGTGCGCGCACACACACATACAGGTGCGTGCACACACACACACATGCAGGTGCGTGCACACACACACACACGTACAGGTGCGTGCGCGCACACACACGTACAGGTGCGCGCGCGCACACGTACAGGTGCGCGCGCGCACACACACGTACAGGTGCGCGTACACACACACATACAGGTGCGCGTACACACACACACATACAGGTGCGCGTACACACACACACGTACAGGTGCGCGCACACACACACACACACACACACGTACAGGTGCGCGCACACACACACACACACACGTACAGGTGCGCGCACACACATAGGTGCACACACGTATACACACTCACATACAGGCACACACACATGTGCCTAGGCACACATGTACACATGCACAGGCACACATACACACATAGAAAGGGAAGGGGACCCGTCCCTGCTCGCAAAGCCAGGCAACGGGTAGAAAACCTGAACAAATTCATCCCTCCGCCCGCTCCAAGGGTACTGAGGCTAAAAGCAGTTGGTAAATGCTGCTCCCTCACCCACAAACCACCCCCCCCCCCGCCTTTCTCTCTCATCTGCCCCACACAGCCCCCTCCCACCCATCACTGGGAAGGGTGGGGGTGGAAGAGGGTATCCCTCTGAAGAACGACAGGGCGAAGTGTGCTCCCAGGGCCCACCTACCACCCGCCTCCCTGTTAACCTACAGTCCAGTTCTCAAAGGAGGTGGGGAGAGAGGCTGCAGTTGGCAGCAGAGCTGGGAAAATCTCAACGCCGAACATAAAACATGCAGCAAGTTAGCCAGCGTTGTCAAGGGAAGCGCAGCGCTGTGCCAAGTAACTTGGAGAATATTACTTCCCCACTGCTGACAAACCCCTGGGTGCGTTTCCAAACACCCTCCATTCTCAATTCCATGGGTTTGCAGTTCATCTTTTTGTCCCAAATATGTTTTTTTAAGTAAAATAAACCAATTTATAAAGAACAGGAGACGCAGATGAGTTAAAGTTCAGGCCACTGGGAAGCACAGTGAGCAGAATGCCAATTTTCCAGTCGCTAGCCCCCCCTCTCTCCACTCCCCCACCCCCCTCATTCATAATGAGATTCCTTCCAGATAAATAAAGAAATGATTCACCACGGTGACGGACAGCTGAACCTTGGGAAAGCCAAATGGCTCGGTGCCTGGTTTCCAAAATGGACACCCTGATTCCAAAATGGCCACCTGTGCCATTACGGCACAGGCAGCCATTTTGGGAGCCATCAAGTTGGAAAGGGGAGTTTGCGGGGGCGGGGTACATGAGAATTATTCTTTAAATGAGACAGCAATCTGCTAAAGCTCGGCATGGAAACCATCAAACCAAGTGATTGTGAAACATAGCACCTCCAAGCAGGCTGTGTTATTAATCAGTATCGGTGTGGAGTCACCTCGGAAGCTTCAAGAGGTACAAACGCCTATCGAAGACACAGCATCGTACAAACATCGTACAATTAGCCCTTTTCCTGCATTTCCGCACCCACCCCAATCTAAAATATGTCCCCAAGGAGGCTTCTGTGTCCTGCAGAGTCCAACGGGCTGCATGGCGCTGTCCTAATGCCGGCTCACCCGCTAACACCTCACTGGGTTTCCGTTCTGGACACATGGTGAGGCAGCCACCTCACTGAGGGGCAATGGACAATCTGGCCTCGGGCTGCGTTGCATCACAGCCCGAGGATGTCTCCATTGGGTAAGTGGAGGGTGAAGCCTCCTGTGGCCAAACAGTGCAAAGTTTCCAGCAGGCAGGGGGGATGGTGGGGGATGGGGGGTGTTGACATTGGGATCGAGCAGCTCTCTCCCTGCCCCTGTCCACCCAACACTCCCGAGGGACAATCTTTAACTCCCTTTACCCACTGTGGTAGTCGGAGATGGAACACAGCATCGCACCCAACAAGGAAGCTACCAACCAAGGCTGGCTTGTTTCAATTCCAACTGATCTCACTTCACAACACATGGCACGGGAGGTCTATGTGAGGGAGGTGGGGGGAGGGGGTGTCAGTGAGAGACAGAGAGGGAGGGGCAGAGAGAGAGTGCAAGAGAGGGGCAGAGGAAGAGAGAGCAAGCGAGCGCGAGACAGGGGCAGAGAGAGAGCGTGAGAGAGGCGCAGAGTGAGAGAGAGAGCGAGCGAGAGAGGGGCAGAGAGAGAGAGAGCACGAGCATGAGAGAGGGGCAGAGAGAGAGAGCGCGCGAGCGAGGGACAGAGAGAGAGAGCGTGAGAGAGGGGCAGAGAGTGAGAGCGCGAGAGAGGGGCAAAGAGAGAGAGCGCGAGAGAGGGGCAAAGAGAGAGAGCGCGAGAGAGGGACAGAGAGAGAGCGCGAGCGCGCGAGAGAGAGCGCGAGCGAGGGGCAAAGAGAGAGATGGGGCGGGGAGGGAGAGCGCGAGAGAGAGGGACAGAGAGAGAGAGCGCGAGAGAGCGGCAGAGAGAGAGATGGGGCAGGGAGAGCGCGAGAGAGGGGCAGAGAGAGAGAGGGGGGGGCAGAGAGAGAGAGGGGGGGGCAGAGAGAGAGAGAGAGGGGGGCAGTGAGAGAGCGCGAGACAGGGAGAGAGAGAGAGAGAGGGAGAGAGAAGGGGCAGAGCGAGAGAAAGCAAGAGGAGCAGAGAGGAAGAGCAAGGGAAGGAGCAGGGATGGGGAGGTATCAGAAGTGGTGGGGGGAAGTGGTGGGGGGATGGGGATGAGAGTCCTAAGGCAGGCAGATGGGGGCCAGGAGAGAGAGGGAGAAAGTCAGTCAAGGAGTAAAAAGTCTTCACATGAATGACTAAAACTGTTTGGAAACAAGGTGACCGACACTGCAACTGTTCCCATCAGAGCCTGGGAAAGCGAACAAGGTAAATCTCTGGTAGCTTGGAGTCAAGTGGAGAGGGATAGCCAGTAAATCATTTAACCATCGGTATGAGGAATAACCCTCTTCCCACACGTACACACACACGTACACACACACACACACCCCCCGTCTGGGGCATTGAACACACACCAACAACATCGCCAGTCCGTCTGCTCTCTCTCATTCTCAAAACACAAAATATAAACAGAGCCAGCGTTGCGGGCAGGGGAAGGAGACGGTGGAGGAGGGGGTGTTAGTCATCTATGCATATTATCTCTCCACTTCGGTCTTTCTTTTCCACATTCACTCCATCCTTGCTGTTTTCCTTTCTCTCCAAGGCAGGACCGTTGGATGCTGAAAGAGAAAGAGAGAGAGAGAGAGGGAGGGGGAGAAGAAAAGAGGTCATTCACTTTGCAACCATTGACGGGACACTTTCAGAAGCTTCACTGGGTACAACAGCCACATCGGTCTTCCACATCCCCATTTCCCAGCTCGTCTCCGGGGAGGCTGTGCCTGAAGCTACTGTACTTCACGCAGCTCCCCTACTCCCCGGTTCCACCTGCAGGAACTGGGTTGCCGCTCCTCAGGAAGGGGACCCGAGGCTTTGGAGGGGGTGCAAGGCCCTCCTGAACCCCGCTTGCAGTGTAGTGTAGGTACACCCACAGCACTGTTTGGGGGGGGGGTGGGGGGGGGGATTTGCGCAGATTCGGCTCCCTCGATCTAACCAAGGTAATTGGCTCAGGGATTCGTAGAGTCGTACAGTGCGGAAAGAGGCCATTCGGCCCACCGAGCCGACAAAAACAATCCCACTCAGGCCCTCTCTCCTTAACCCCACGTATTTACCCTGCTAATCCCCCCAAACACTAAGGGACAATTTAGCATGGCCAATCCACCTAACCCGCACATCTTTGAACACTAAGGGACAATTTAGCACGGCCAATCCACCTAACCTACACATCTTTGGACACTAAGGGACAATTTAGCATGGCCAATCCCCCTAACCTTCACATCTTTGGACACTAAGGGACAATTTAGCATGGCCAATCCCCCTAACCTTCACATCTTTGGACACTAAGGGACAATTTAGCATGGCCAATCCCCCAAACCTTCACATCTTTGGACACTAAGGGACAATTTAGCATGGCCAATCCCCCTAACCTTCACATCTTTGGACACTAAGGGACAATTTAGCATGGCCAATCCCCCTAACCTTCACATCTTTGGACACTAAGGGACAATTTAGCATGGCCAATCCGCCTAACCTTCACATCTTTGGACACTAAGGGACAATTTAGCACGGCCAATCCACCTAACCAACACATCTTTGGACATTAAGAGGCAATTTAGCATGGCCAATCCACCTAACCTACACATCTTTGGACATTAAGGGACAATTTAGCATGGCCAATCCCCCTAACCTGCACATCTTTGAACACTAAGGGACAATTTAGCATGGCCAATCCCCCTAACCTACACATCTTTGGACACTAACGGACAATTTAGCATGGCCAATCCCCCTAACCTACACATCTTTGAACACTAAGGGACAATTTAGCATGGCCAATCCCCCTAACCTACACATCTTTGAACACTAAGGGACAATTTAGCATGGCCAATCCCCCTAACCTACACATCTTTGAACACTAAGGGACAATTTAGCACGGCCAATCCGCCTAACCTTCACATCTTTGGGCACTAAGGGGCAATTTAGCACGGCCAATCCCCCTAACCTACACATCTTTGGACACTAAGGGGCAATTTAGCACGGCCAATCCACCTAACCCACACATGTTTGGACTGTGGCAGGAAACCGGATCACCCGGACACGGGGAGACTGTGCAGACTCCGCACAGACAGTGACCCAAGGCTGGAACTGAATGGACTGATGGAATAGGCTCAGGGGACTGAATAGTCGCCTCTCGTTGTTACAGTCCTGTCACCACTGGCAGGGCTGCATTTCCTGGCCTGTGACTGGGTGATTGACAGATTGGCCACATCACAGGGCGAGTCTTACCGGCAGGGCTGTTGACTGTGCTTGGAGAGGAAAGCGTGGCGAATGTTCCATTCAGCTTTCAGTGGCAGCGGCAGGCTCCAGGCGGAGAATGCAAGGAGGTGGAAGGCGTGACGTGGGCAAATACACTGACTGAAAGCACCGCTTCCCCCCTCCCTTCCTCCCGCCCGACACGCGATGAACAATGATGAATGATGAACACCCCAGCATCCCGAGCAGCTTAAACAGGTCGATGCACCTCGCACTGAAACGCTGCAGCTCCACACATACAGACATGGCGCACAGAGACAGACATGCACACAGAGACAGACATGCACACAGACTCAGACATGGCGCACAGACACAGACATGGCGCACAGACACAGACATGGCGCACAGACACAGACATGGCGCACAGACACAGACATGCACACAGACACAGACATGCACACAGACACAGACATGCACACAGAGACAGACTCACACTGCCTGGACAGAATTACAGCACAGAAACAGACCAGTCTCCAGTGTTTATACTCCACATCCTCATCTCACCCTATTCCTTTCTCCCTCATGTGTTTATCCAGCTCCCCCCCTTAAACGTCTTGATAATATTTACCTCAACCACTCCCTGTGGGAGCGAGTCCCACATTCTCCCCCGCTTCCCGTGGGAGTGAGTCCCACATTCTCCCCCACTCCCCGTGGGAGCGAGTCCCACATTCTCCCCCACTCTCCATGGAAGCGAGTCCCACATTCTCCCCCGCTCTCCATGGGAGCGCGTCCCACATTCTCCCCCACTCTCCATGGAAGCGAGTCCCACATTCTCCCCCACTCCCCATGGGAGCGAGTCCCACATTCTCCCCACTCCCCCGTGGGAGCGAGTCCCACATTCTCCCCCACTCTCCATGGGAGCGCGTCCCACATTCTCCCCCACTCTCCATGGAAGCGAGTCCCACATTCTCCCCCGCTCTCCATGGGAGCGAGTCCCACATTCTCCCCACTCCCCCGTGGGAGCGAGTCCCACATTCTCCCCCGCTCCCCGTGGGAGCGAGTCCCACATTCTCCCCCACTCCCTGTGGGAGCGAGTCCCACATTCTCGGAGTCCCACATAACTGAAAACTCCCATGGTAAGTATTTGGGGAGGAAGGGGGGCGGGGGGAGGGAGGAGAGGAAGAGGGGAGTCTCCCCTCCCCCCCCCCCCCCCCACCCCGCAGTGTCCTGGATCAACATTAACTCCTCAAACATCACAAGAGTGGACGATGTGGCCACGATCATATTGCAGCTTGTGTTACAGTGTGTAAACTGGCAATACCCTGCATACCAACAGTAGAACATAGAACATTACAGCGCAGTACAGGCCCTTCGGCCCTCGATGTTGCGCCGACCAGTGACACCAATCTAAAGCCCCTCTAACCTACACTATTCCAATATCATCCATATGTTTATCCAATAACCATTTGAATGCTCTTAACGTTGACGAGTCCACTACTGCTGCAGGCAGGGCATTCCACACCCTTACTACTCTCTGAGTAAAGAACCTACCTCTAACATCTGTCCTATATCTCTCACCCCTCAATTTAAAGCTATGTCCCCTCGTGCTAGCCATCACCATCCGAGGAAAAAGGCTCTCACTGTCCACCCTATCTAATCCTCTGATCATCTTGTATGCCTCTATTAAGTCACCTCTTAACCTTCTTCTCTCGAACGAAAACAACCTCAAGCCCCTCAGCCTTTCCTCATACGATTTTCCCACCATACCAGGCAACATCCTGGTAAATCTCCTCTGCACCCTTTCCAACACTTCCACATCCTTCCTAGAATGCGGCGACCAGAACTGTACGCAATACTCCAAGTGTGGCCGCACCAGAGTTTTGTACAGTTGCAGCATGACCTCCTGGCTCCGAAACTCAATCCCTCTACCAGTAAAAGCTAACACTCCGTACGCCTTCTTAACAACCCTATCGACCTGGGTGTCAACTTTCAGGGATCTATGCACATGGACACCCAGATCCCTCTGTTCATCCACACTACCAAGTATCTTACCATTAGTCCAGTACTCTGTATTCCTGTTACTCCTTCCAAAGTGAATCACCTCACGCTTTTCCGCATTGAACTCCATTTGCCACCTCTCAGCCCAGCTCTGCAGCTTATCTGTGTCCCCCTGTAACCTGCAACAACCTTCCGCACTGTCCACAACTCCACCGACTTTAGTGTCATCCGCAAATTTACGAACCCATTTTAAATGACTACATTTTAAAGCTACTTCACGTACAGAACACAGGTTGAGGTTACCAGGGGAAACTGGGCTGTGAATGATTGAAACATTGCACAGCCCGTGTTTAAGCTGCAGCGGAGGATGTTACGAGCCAGACAAACAGAGCTACATTTGTATTTGCTCACCTGCTATTGAAAGCTGTAACTAACACAGCCCTTTTGTGAGCCCGCCATCTGTCTATACTGAAAGCAAAGCGAACACACACGGGACACCTCACCAGTAAGACAAACCCAATGCAGAATCATACAGCACACATGGAGACCATTTGACCCATCGTGCCTGTGCCAGCTTTGTGAACAATCTATCCAATTAAAGTTTATTTATCAGTGTCACAAGTAAGGCTGACATTAACACTGCGATGAAGTTACTGTGAAAATCCCCCTAGTCGCCACACTCCGGCGCCTGTTCGGGTAACACCGAGGGAGAATTTAGCACGGCCCATGTACCTAACCCAGCACGTCTTTCGGACTGAGGGGGGGGAAACCCACGCAGACACGGGGAGAACGTGCAGACTCCGCACAGACCGGGGATCGAACCCGGGTCCTTGGTGCTGTGAGGCAGCAGAGCTAACCCACTGTGTGCCCCGTGTGCGCGCCCAGTGTATCTGCGCTGGCGTCTGTACGCTCGTGCGTGGACCTCACGTTTGTGTGTGTGTGTCTATGTGCCCATGTGTTCACCTGCGCTGGTGTGTTTTTACTCATTCACAGGATGTGCGTCGCTCACTGGCTACACCAGCATTTATTACCCATCCCCAGTTACCCCTCGAGAAGGTGGTGGGTGAGCTGCCTTTTCAGCCCGTGTGGTGCAGCTGCACCCACAGTGCTGTTTAGGAAGGGAGTCCCGGGATTTTGACCCAACCACAGTGAAGGGACGGCCGATATCGTTAGTGAGTTGGAGTGGAACTTGCAGATGTTGGTGCTCCAATGCAGCCCTTGTCTTCCCAGATGTTAGCAGTCATGGGTTTAAAGGTGTTGTCCAAGGAGCCTTGGTGAGGATGTTAATAGTGGGGGGGATTCAGTGATGGTGACCCTCAGGATGTTAATAGTGGGGGGATTCAGTGATGGTAACCCCCAGGATGTTAATAGTGGGGGGATTCAGTGATGGTAACCCCCAGGATGTTAATAGTGGGGGATTCAGTGATGGTAACCCACAGGATGTTAATAGTGGGGGGATTCAGTGATGGTGACCCTCAGGATGTTAATAGTGGGGGATTCAGTGATGGTGACCCTCAGGATGTTAATAGTGAGGGGATTCAGTGATGGTGACCCCCAGGATGTTAATAGTGGGGGGATTCAGTGATGGTAACCCCCAGGATGTTAATAGTGGGGGGATTCAGTGATGGTAACCCCCAGGATGTTAATAGTGGGGGGGATTCAGTGATGGTGACCCCCAGGATGTTAATAGTGGGGGGATTCAGTGATGGTAACCCCCAGGATGTTAATAGTGGGGGATTCAGTGATGGTGACCCTCAGGATGTTAATAGTGGGGGGATTCAGTGATGGTAACCCCCAGGATGTTAATAGTGGGGGGATTCAGTGATGGTAACCCCCAGGATGTTAATAGTGGGGGATTCAGTGATGGTAACCCCCAGGATGTTAATAGTGGGGGGATTCAGTGATGGTGACCCTCAGGATGTTAATAGTGGGGGATTCAGTGATGGTGACCCTCAGGATGTTAATAGTGAGGGGATTCAGTGATGGTGACCCCCAGGATGTTAATAGTGGGGGGATTCAGTGATGGTAACCCCCAGGATGTTAATAGTGGGGGGATTCAGTGATGGTAACCCCCAGGATGTTAATAGTGGGGGGATTCAGTGATGGTGACCCCCAGGATGTTAATAGTGGGGGGATTCAGTGATGGTAACCCCCAGGATGTTAATAGTGGGGGGATTCAGTGATGGTAACCCCCAGGATGTTAATAGTGGGGGGTTCAGTGATGGTAACCCCCAGGATGTTAATAGTGGGGATTCAGTGATGGTGACCCCCAGGATGTTAATAGTGGGGGGATTCAGTGATGGTGACCCCCAGGATGTTAATAGCGGGGGGATTCAGTGATGGTAACCCCCAGGATGTTAATAGTGGGGGGATTCAGTGATGGTAACCCCCAGGATGTTAATAGTGGGGGGATTCAGTGATGGTAACCCCCAGGATGTTAATAGTGGGGGATTCAGTGATGGTAACCCCCAGGATGTTAATAGTGGGGGGTTCAGTGATAGTGACCCCCAGGATGTTAATAGTGGGGGGATTCAGTGATGGTAACCCCCAGGATGTTAATAGTGGGGGATTCAGTGATGGTAACCCCCAGGATGTTAATAGTGGGCATTCAGTGATGGTAACTCCCAGGATGTTAATAGTGGGGGGGATTCAGTGATGGTAACCCCCAGGATGTTAATAGTGGGGGGGATTCAGTGATGGTAACTCCCAGGATGTTAATAGTGATGGTGAAGCCTTCACTGACTTCTCAATGAGTAAATTAAACATAACAAATGATTTTTGAGTCTTTTTGTTGAGTCAGAGGGACGATGGTTAGAGTCTCTCTTGTTGGAGATGGTCATTGCCTGGCACTTGTGTGGTGCGAATGTTACTTCTGTGCCCATGAGTGTGTATTTGCCCATGTGTTAGCGTATCTGTACCCACTTCTGTCGATGCCCATGTGTTTGTATCCAGGTGCGACTGTGCATGTACTTTAATCCATGTGTACACCCCTGCTTGAATTTCAACTTGTTCACCTGTTTGTGTCCATGTACCAGCATGTGTGTGTGTGTGTTCGTGCTTGCATGTTGCAGTGCTTGGCTGGGTATGAACAGCGCTGACTGACAGCACAGTCAGTCTGTGTCAGGAATCCCTCCGCCTTCTCTCTGACTGAGAGCACAGTCAGTGTCTGTGTCAGGGAATCCCTCAGCCTTCTCTCTGACTGAGAGCACAGTCAGTCTGTGTCAGGGAATCCCTCAGCCTTCTCTCTGACTGAGAGCACAGTCAGTGTCTGTGTCAGGAATCCCTCAGCCTTCTCTGTGACTGAGAGCACAGTCAGTCTGTGTCAGGTAATCCCTCAGCCTTCTCTCTGACTGAGAGCACAGTCAGTCTGTGTCAGGTAATCCCTCAGCCTTCTCTCTGACTGAGAGCACAGTCAGTGTCTGTGTCAGGAATCCCTCAACCTTCTGTCTGACTGAGAGCACAGTCAGTGTCTGTGTCAGGGAATCCCTCAGCCTTCTCTCTGACTGAGAGCACAGTCAGTCTGTGTCAGGGAATCCCTCAGCCTTCTCTCTGACTGAGAGCACAGTCAGTCTGTGTCAGGAATCCCTCCGCCTTCTCTCTGACTGAGAGCACAGTCAGTCTGTGTCAGGAATCCCTCAGCCTTCTCTCTGACTGAGAGCATAGTCAGTGTCTGTGTCAGGAATCCCTCAGCCTTCTCTCTGACTGAGAGCACAGTCAGTCTGTGTCAGGAATCCCTCGGCCTTCTCTCTGACTGAGAGCACAGTCAGTCTGTGTCAGGAATCCCTCGGCCTTCTCTCTGACTGAGAGCACAGTCAGTCTGTGTCAGGAATCCCTCAGCCTTCTCTCTGACTGAGAGCACAGTCAGTCTGTCAGGTAATCCCTCGGCCTTCTCTCTGACTGAGAGCACAGTCAGTCTGTCAGGTAATCCCTCGGCCTTCTCTCTGACTGAGAGCACAGTCAGTCTGTGTCAGGAATCCCTCGGCCTTCTCTCTGACTGAGAGCACAGTCAGTCTGTGTCAGGAATCCCTCAGCCTTCTCTCTGACTGAGAGCACAGTCAGTCTGTCAGGTAATCCCTCGGCCTTCTCTCTGACTGAGAGCACAGTCAGTCTGTGTCAGGAATCCCTCAGCCTTCTCTCTGACTGAGAGCACAGTCAGTCTGTGTCAGGAATCCCTCGGCCTTCTCTCTGACTGAGAGCACAGTCAGTCTGTGTCAGGAATCCCTCAGTCTTCTCTCTGACTGAGAGCACAGTCAGTCTGTGTCAGGGAATCTCTCAGCCTTCTCTCTGACTGAGAGCACAGTCAGTCTGTGTCAGGAATCCCTCAGACTTCTCTCTGACTGAGAACACAGTCAGTCTGTGTCAGGTAATCCCTCAGCCTTCTCTCTGACTGAGAGCACAGTCAGTCTGTGTCGGGTAATCCCTCAGCCTTCTCTCTGACTGAGAGCACAGTCAGTCTGTGTCGGGTAATCCCTCAGCCTTCTCTCTGATTGAGAGCACAGTCAGTGTCTGTGTCAGGAATCCCTCAGCCTTCTCTCTGACTGAGAGCACAGTCAGTCTGTGTCGGGTAATCCCTCAGCCTTCTCTCTGACTGAGAGCACAGTCAGTCTGTGTCAGGAATCCCTCAGCCTTCTCTCTGACTGAGAACACAGTCAGTCTGTGTCAGGTAATCCCTCAGCCTTCTCTCTGATTGAGAGCACAGTCAGTCTGTGTCAGGGAATCCCTCAGCCTTCTCTCTGACTGAGAGCACAGTCAGTCTGTGTCGGGTAATCCCTCAGCCTTCTCTCTGATTGAGAGCACAGTCAGTGTCTGTGTCAGGAATCCCTCAGCCTTCTCTCTGATTGAGAGCACAATCAGTCTGTGTCGGGTAATCCCTCAGCCTTCTCTCTGATTGAGAGCACAATCAGTCTGTGTCCGGTAATTCCTCAGCCTTCTCTCTGACTGAGAGCACAGTCAGTCTGTGTCAGGAATCCCTCAGCCTTCTCTCTGACTGAGAGCACAGTCAGTCTGTGTCGGGTAATCCCTCAGCCTTCTCTCTGATTGAGAGCACAATCAGTCTGTGTCCGGTAATTCCTCAGCCTTCTCTCTGACTGAGAGCACAGTCAGTCTGTGTCAGGAATCCCTCAGCCTTCTCTCTGACTGAGAGCACAGTCAGTCTGTGTCAGGTAATCCCTCAGCCTTCTCTCTGACTGAGAGCACAGTCAGTGTCTGTGTCGGGTAATCCCTCAGCCTTCTCTCTGACTGAGAGCACAGTCAGTCTGTGTCAGGTAATCCCTCAGCCTTCTCTCTGACAGAGCACAGTCAGTGTCTGTGTCAGGAATCCCTCAGCCTTCTCTCTGACTGAGAGCACAGTCAGTCTGTGTCAGGAATCCCTCAGCCTTCTCTCTGACTGAGAGCACAGTCAGTCTGTGTCAGGTAATTCCTCAGCCTTCTCTCTGACTGAGAGCACAGTCAGTCTGTGTCAGGAATCCCTCAGCCTTCTCTCTGACTGAGAGCACAGTCAGTCTGTGTCAGGTAATCCCTCCGCCTTCTCTTGTCTGGAGAAGGGAGCCCAGCCTACTCCAGCCTTTCCAGTGAGTGTGACAACTCCCACACAGTGTCAAACAGGCTGAGTAACGGCGGGGCAGCCGGTGTCCAGTTAGCAGCGAGAGTCTGTGCCTCCAGACGTGAAGGAGACAAATCAAAGGCAGGACGGAGTACAGATTATTGCTGCTGCACTCCCAGCGCTTCACAGAACTGTTACAGCACAGGAGCAGGCCATTCGGCCCACCGTGTCTGCATTAGCTCTCCAAACGAGCGTCGGGACTTGGTGTCAGTCCCCTGCCGTTTCCCCGTAACCCCTGCACGTTAACGCTTCTATTCAAATAATCACATAACGCCCCCTCGAATGCCTCGATCGAATCTGCCACCACCACACTTCCAGACAGCACGAACCAGACCCCGAACCACTCGCTCGGTGTGAAAGCTTTTTTCTCACATCATATTTGCTTCTTTTGCAAATCACTTTAACCCTCTCATTCTCGGTCCTTTTGCGAGTGGGGGGGGGGGGAAACAGTTTCTCCCGATCTGCTCTGTCCAGCTTTGAACGTCTCTGTCAAATCTCCTCTTAGCCTTCTCCTCTGCAAGGGGGACAGTCCCAACCTCTCCAATCCATCCTGGTGACTGAAGTTTCTCACCCCTGGAACCATTCTTGTAAACCCCTTTCTGCGCTCTCTCCAACGCTCTCAAATCCTTCCCCAGCTTCCTCGCACCCTCTAGTGACAACTGCTGGCAACACAGTTGGTCACCCAGCTGGGCCTGAACTGTTCTCTTCCAGTCGGGGAACACTTCAGCGGTCACGGGCATTCGGCCTCTGATCTTCGGGTGAGCGTTCTCCAAGGCGGCCTTCACGACAGCGCAGAGTCGCCGAGCAGAAACTGATACACAGTAAGAGTTTTAACAACACCAGGTTAAAGTCCAACAGGTTTATTTGGTAGCAAATACCATTAGCTTTCGGAGCGCTGCTCCTTCATCAGATGGAGTGGAAATGTGCTCTCAAACAGGGCACAGAGACACAAAATCAAGTTACAGAATACTGATCAGAATGCGAATCCCTACAGCCAACCAGATCTTTGCAACCAAATAAACCTGTTGGACTTTAACCTGGTGTTGTTAAAACTCTTACTGTGTTTACCCCAGTCCGACGCCGGCATCTCCACATCAGAGACTGATAGCCAGGTTCCACGCACATGAGGACGGCCTTTCAACCGGGATCTTGGGTTCATGTCACACTATCTGTAACCCCCCCACAGCTTGCCTCCTGGACTTGCAGAATCTCACTGGCTGTTCTGTCTGGAGACAATACACATCTCTTTAACCTGTACTTGACGCTCCCTCCACTCACACTGTCTGTACCTTTAAGACTTGATTACCTGTAAAGACTCGCATTCCAATCATTATTCTGTAAGTTGAGTTTGTGTCTCTGTATGCCCTGTTTGTGAGCATTTCTCCACTCCACCTGACGAAGGGGCAGCGCTCCGAAAGCTCGTGTGGCATTTGCTACCAAATAAACCTGTTGGGACTTTAACCTGGTGTTGTTGGACTTCTTACTGCCTAAACGGAGAGGCAGGAGCTCGAGTTGCTGCGTTTAATTTAGTCACTGGTGGTTTCAGCGAGTGGTGTCAGACTAGCAGTTAGCTTGTCTCGCACCTTGCACGCTCACTCCTCAAATGGTGAAGGCACCAGTTGAATTCCAGCCTTCACTTTCCACCTCCCACCCATATCGATCCAGAGAGGAAAGCTTCAGTTGCACTTTGATAAGCTGCTGTTCTTCAGAACCAGAAGAACACAAAGCACAGGAACAGGCCCTTGGGCCCTCCAAGCCTGCGCCGATCACCTTGTCCTAGCTCGACCAACTGCCTGTATACCTCTATTCCCCACCTGTTCACGTGTCTTATCAAGCTAAATGTTGCTAACGTGTCTGCCTCAACCCCCTCACTTGGCCGTGCATTCCAGGCCCCCATCACCCTCTGCGTAAAAAACTTCCCCCGCACATCTCCACTGAACCTCTCCCCCCCCTTACCTTCAACTTGTGCCCCCTTGTAATCGTCATTTCTGCCCATGGGAAAAAGCTTCCAACTGTTCAACTTATGTATACCCCTCATAATTTTATAAACTTCTATCAGGTCACCCCCTCAACCTCCGTCTTTCCAGGGAGAACAATCCCAGTTTATTCAATCTCTTAGAAATCTTAGAAGAAATCTTAGAAACCCTACAGCACAGAAAGAGGCCATTCGGCCCATCGAGTCTGCACCAACCACAATCCCACCCAGGCCCTACCCCCATATCCCTACGTATTTTACCCACTAATCCCTCTAACCTACACATCCCAGGACACTGAGGGCAATTTTTTAGCATGGCCAATCAACCTAACCTGCACATCTTTGGACTGTGGGAGGAAACCGGAGCACCCGGAGGAAACCCACGCAGACACGAGGAGAATGTGCAAACTCCACACAGACAGTGACCCAAGCAGGGAATCAAACCCAGTTCCCTGGAGCTGTGAAGCAGCAGTGCTGACCACTGTGCTACCGTGCCGCCCTACCTCTCCTCATAGCTAATACCCTCCAAACCAGGCAACATCCTGGTAAACCTTTTCTGTACTCCCTCCAAAGCCCCCACATCCTTCTGGTAGTGTGGTGACCAGAATTGGACACAGTATTCCAAATGTGGCCTAACCAATATTTTATATAACTAACATAATTTGCCAATTTTTATACTCGATGCCCCGGCCGATGAAGACAAGCATGCTGTATGTTTTCTTCACCACCTTTACCACCTGTGCTGCCACTTTTAAAGATCTGTGGACCTGTACTCCCAGATCTAGAAACAT
Organism: Mustelus asterias; assembly: GCF_964213995.1. Classification (NCBI taxonomy): domain Eukaryota; kingdom Metazoa; phylum Chordata; class Chondrichthyes; order Carcharhiniformes; family Triakidae; genus Mustelus; species Mustelus asterias. The sequence goes on from NW_027590690.1 coordinate 40,825, forward strand.
AGAACATTACAGCTCAGTACAGGTCCTTCGGCCCTCGATGTTGCGCCGACCAGTGGAACTAATCTAAAGCCCCTCTAACCGACACTATTCCAATATCATCCATAGGTTTATCCAATGACCATTTAAATGCCCTTAATGTTGGCGAGTCCACTACTGTTGCAGGCAGGGCATTCCACACCCTTACTACTCTCTGAGTAAAGAACCTACCTCTAACATCTGTCCTATATCTCTCACCCCTCAATTTAAAGCCATCACCATCCGAGGAAAAAGGCTCTCACTGTCCACCCTATCTAATCCTCTGATCATCCTGTATGCCTCTATTAAGTCACCTCTTAACCTTCTTCTCTCTAACGAAAACAGCCTCAAGCCCCTCAGCCTTTCCTCATACGACCTTCCCACCACACCAGGCAACATCCTGGTAAATCTCCTCTGCACCCCTTTCCAATGCTTCCACATAGTTTCCATAGCGGCACGGTAGCACAGTGGTTAGCACTGCTGCTTCACAGCTCCAGGGACCCTGGGTTCGATTCCCGGCTCGGGTCACTGTCTGTGCAGAGTTTGCACACTCTCCTCGTGTCTGCGTGGGTTTTCTCCGGGTGCTCCGGTTTCCTCCCACAGTCCGAAGATGTGCGGGTTAGGTTGATTGGCCGTGCTAAAAATTGCCCTTAGTGTCCTGGGATGTGTAGGTTAGAGGGATTAGTGGGTAAATCTGTAGGGCTATGGGGGTAGGGTCTGGGTGGGATTGTGGTCAGTGCAGACTCGATGGGCCGAATGGCCTCTTTCTGTACTGTAGGATTTCTATGATTCAATTCTATCCTTCCTATAATGCGGCAACTAGAACTGTACCCAATCTCTGTGTCTATGCTCCTGATCATAGAATCCCTCCAGTGCTGAAGGAGGCCATTCAGCCCATCGAGTCTGCACCGACAACAATCACACCCAGGCCCTATTCCCATAACCCCACACATTTACCCTGCTAATCTCCCTGACACGAGGGGCAATTTAGCACGGCCAATCCACCTAACCCGCACATCTTTGGAGTGTGGGAGGAAACCGGAGCACCCGGAGGAAACCCACGCAGACACGGGGAGAACGTGCAGACTCCGCACAGACAGTGACCCGAGCCGGGAATCGAACCCGGGTCCCTGGAGCCGTGAGGCAGCAGCGCTAAACCCACTGTGCCCGCTGATGGTTTTGCCAATAGCGTTGAAGGGACACTCACAGTCCTGTCCTCACCAAACAGTGGAGAATAAGGAGGACTGGGTGGGGGTGGGTTGGGGGGGTGGGGGGGGGGGGGAACGGGGACGGGGGTTGACTGACAGGTTGTTTACTGCCCCTACAGAGGGTCAGGGAACTCAGTACAGATTGCGGATCAGGGCTGTGCAAGGCGCTATGCACAGAGAGACAGATGACCCCAATCGCAACTCCCGAGGAACAACCGCTTCTCAGGGAAGAAAGGGAAAAATGTTTACACGTTTTGATCATCCAATTATGCCCATAAAAGAAATTAAAATCAAAAACTGACTGCTTCCATACCTTCCTGCTAAACACACACCAACTCTATCCCCACTTAACACAATATCCTAATCCATTCCTGGAGTTAATGATTATCCTAATGCCAGTCCCTGCTGCCAGCAGACTTTTGAATGGACCTACCAGATAGAATAGAATCCCTACAGTGCAGGAGGAGGCCATTCAGCCCATCGAGTCTGCACCAACCACAATCCCTCCCAGGCCCTATCCCCGTAACCCCACACATTTACCCTGCTAATCCCCTTTAACACTAGGGTCAATTTAGCACGGCCAATCAACCTAACCCGTACATCGATCGGACTGTGGGAGGAAACTGGAGCACCCGGAGGAAACCCACGCAGACACGGGGAGAACGTGCAGACTCCATACAAACAGTGACCCCCAAGCCGGGAATCGAACCCGGGTCCCTGGCGCTGCGAGGCAGCAGTGCTAACCCGCTGTGCCGGCCATATATTAAGCTGATCTTTCTCAACACCCTGGCCATGATTGCAACGCTACGTTCTGCACCCTCTCCTTTCCTTCTCCCCCATGTACTCTATACCTCGGCAAAGCAGCCGGCATAATCAAGGAGCCCACGCCCCCCGGACAGTCTCTCTTCCACCTTCTTCCGTCGGGAAAAAGATACAAAAGTCTGAGGACACGCACCAACCGACTCAAGAACAGCTTCTTCCCTGCTGCTGTCAGACTTTTGAATGGACCTACCTTGTATTAAGTTGATCTTTCTCTACACCCTAGCTATGACTGTAACACTACATTCTGCACTCTCGTGTTTCCTTTTCCCCTATGTACTCTATGAACGGTATGCTGTCTGTATCGTGTCCAAGAAACAATACTTTTCACTGTATCCCAATACATGTGACAATAATAAATCAAATCAAATCCTTCTTCCCTATGTACTCTATAAACGGTCTGCTTTATGTATTAAGCTGATCTTTCTCTACACCCTAGCTATGACTGAAACACTACATTCTGCACCCTCTCCTTTCCTTCTCCCTATGTACTCTATGAACGGTATGCTTTGTCTGTACAGCGCGCAAGAAACAATACTTTTCACTGTATCCCAATACATGTGACAATAATAAATCAAATCCTTCTCCCCTATGTACTCTATGAACGGTATGCTTTGTCTGTATAGCGCGCAAGAAACAATACTTTTCACTGTATCCCAATACATGTGACAATAATAAATCAGAATGTTCCTCTCTTATTGCAGGAACTGGTTGAATAGTTGACCCATTACCCAAACACGATTCCCTTGCTAATGCCAATCCTCACACAATGTCAATAATCACAACAGAGTGACACAGCTCACAATTCTGCTTCACCGCAGTTTCAAGGTGCAGCGGCAAGCGTTGCAAAGGTTTATGGATGGAGATTTCACTCAGAGAAGCTGGCCCACACATGCAGCCAATCAGGCTCGGTCGGGGAGGGGGGGGTGGAAGCTGCCCCTTGCCTGGTCCAGCGATGAAACAAATGGTTAATGAGTGAACAGGTACTGGGACAGCGCTCTCACCAGCAGGACTCATTACACAAAGCAGCAGTGACTCGAGCACACTGAATAACACCGAGTTCCTCCCAACACCAATTTCAAACCCTCAATTCCCCCCCCCCCGCTCCCCCCGCCGAGTGGCAGGCGGGCGAGCTCATTATCGGCCACTGTTTCAGTAAACTCTGCAACGGGTAACCCGAGAGCTGTTCCAAGGTTAACCTGAGAGACCAGCCCTGTCGTATGTGACAGTCCCGATTCCTTCGCACAGTTTGTCTCAGGTTTCTCTGTACCAACTGACCAATCAGTTAAACTAAAATCAAATTAACTGAGGGGCAAATTAAAATGGGCAGCACCCCCCCCCCCCAAAAACAGAAACAAAAGACAAAGTGGAAAGGAAATTTAAAACATCGAACCAAAATGTGATTAAAGGGGTCCATAATGCACCCCAGCCCCCCCGGCGGTGCCCAACGAGCACGGAAGGCGTCGACAGTGCCCTCGGACACCGCACGCCCCTTTCTCCGGGGACACCCGGCCGCGAATCTAGCCGCGGTAGAGGGGCAGACAGTCGGGTCGGACGACCCCCCTCGGTCGCCCACTGCCTGGACCTGTTTATGGCAAGTTTTGCCAGGCCCAGGTTCACGAGGAGGTCCTCCGCCTTTCTCCACCCACCCCCCTCACCACTCCCACACCGGGTGTCCATAGATCAGGAGTGAGGGACTGAAGTGCAAACACAAAACATCAATAAAAAGTTTTTGAGGAAACTAAAAAGGGGTTGCGGTCTGTACAAAAGGGTTTCGGAAAGGCTATACGGATTGCTCAGTCAGGAAGGTGGTGGCCAATTCACCCACATCGAATGCAGGGAGATCTTGACTTTGGCTACTGGAGGTTCCAGATTCAGGATTCATAGAATCACAGAATCCGACAGTGCAGAAGGAGGCCATTTGGCCCATCGAGTCTGCACCGACCTCAATCCCACCCAGGCCCTATCCCTGAACCCCATGCATTTACCCGAGCTAGTCCCCCTGACACTAAGGGGCAATTTAGCACGGCCAATCCCCCTAACCTGCACATCTTTGGACTGTGGGAGGAAACTGGAGCACCCGGAGGAAACCCACGCAGACACGGGGGGGGGGGAGAACGTGCAGACTCCGCACAGACAGTGACCCGAGGCTGGAATCGAACCCGGGTCCCTGGCGCTGTGAGGCAGCAGTGCTAACCACTGTGCTGGCCATATATTAAGCTGATCTTTCTCAACACCCTGGCCATGATTGCAACGCTACGTTCTGCACCCTCTCCTTTTCTTTGGACAGTGACCCAAGCCGGGAATCAAACCTGGGTCCCTGGCGCTGTGAGGCATCAGTGCTAACCCACTGTGCCACTGGGAATTGAACCTGGGTCCCTGGCGCTGTGAGGCATCAGTGCTAACCCATTGTGCCACCGTGCCGCTGGGATTGAACCCGGGTCCCTGGCGCTGTGAGGTAGCAGTGCTAACCCACTGTGCCACCGGGAATTGAACCTGGGTCCCTGGCGCTGTGAGGCAGCGGTGCTAACCCACTGTGCCGCCGGGAATTGAACCTGGGTCCCTGGCGCTGTGAGGCAGCAGTGCTAACCCATTGTGCCACCGTGCCGCTGGGATTGAACCCGGGTCCCTGGCGCTGTGAGGTAGCAGTGCTAACCCACTGTGCCACCGGGAATTGAACCTGGGTCCCTGGCGCTGTGAGGCAGCGGTGCTAACCCACTGTGCCGCCGGGAATTGAACCTGGGTCCCTGGCGCTGTGAGGCAGCAGTGCTAACCCACTGTGCCACCGGGAATTGAACCTGGGTCCCTGGCGCTGTGAGGCAGCAGTGCTAACCCACTGTGCCGCCGGGAATTGAACCTGGGTCCCTGGCGCTGTGAGGCAGCGGTGCTAACCCACTGTGCCACCGGGCCGCCCTGCTAGGGTCGGCTATGAATCTGGGAGGTTACCCACCCATCTGAGTGGTTGGGAGCAATATTGCAACCTGCCCCGTCAAAGAGATCCTGATGGTGAAAGTCTCAGCTGTTGAAAATGCAAAAGGCGGATGGGATGAGCGAGAGACACCAGCTTTGAGCGAGGACGGAGACAAAATGAGAGCGCGCGCGCGAGCGAGCGGGATGGTAGTTGATGCTGCACCTGCAGTTCCCAGCGTGTTAGTAGGAAGCTTGTCGTTACGGAAAGAGATGGGCCTCTGGGTGGGAGGCTGCGGAAAAGGCTGTGGGAGGATGAGGTGGCACTGGCTTGGGAGTGCTCCAGAATCGGGAAGCCGAATGCTCACTGGTGGGGGGAACTGTACAGGATCTTGTACAGAGTAGGAAGGAGGGGAGGGGAGAGGGAGGGAGGCAGACAGGGCAGGAAGGAAGGAAGGAAGGCAGAAAGGAGAAAGAGGAACAACAACCCTTTCATTAGTGCAAAAATCAAGCTGATGGGAGACTCCAGACTCCAACACGTCTGTATAAACACACGGGACACTCCCAATAGCTCACCCAGCATCAGTGCGTTCCCTTTGTTCGCTCCCTCTCTCCTCACCACTCCTACACCTCAAAGGACATCTCACGTGACGAGGGCCAATGGCCATCGCAGCATTACTACCAGCGTCCACCCATTTACCTTTCTTCCATAGCGAGGAGATTAACGGCTGGGATCCCCCGCCCTCCTCCCTGGCCCAGCCCCGGAGGCCAGCTGCCTCCAGCTGAGATCTGTCACCCGTTCAGCACTCGCTGAGGATGACATCCCGGACCTTCCTGGTCTCTGCGTCCCAATGCTACCACCAGCACCAGGAAACGTTTCTGTCCAACTTCTTTCACACGGCATTGAGACACTTGCTCAGGGAACCCCTCGACTGGCGGGAGATCCGTGCGAACCATGTCACCAGATGCAGATGGTCGCACGTACTGCATCTTGCTGGTCAATGGACGCAGGGGGAGGCGGGACGGACAGCCAGGTGAACAAGGTGACAGCTCTGTACTGATGGGAGAGAGAGCCAGGTGAACAAGGTGACAGCTCTGTACTGATGGGACAGAGAGCCAGGTGAACAAGGTGACAGCTCTGTACTGGCGGGACAGACAGTCAGGTGAACAGCTCTGTACTGATGGGACAGAGAGCCAGGTGAACAAGGTGACAGCTCTGTACTGGCGGGACAGACAGTCAGGTGAACAGCTCTGTACTGATGGGACAGAGAGCCAGGTGAACAAGGTGACAGCTCTGTACTGGCGGGACGGACAGTCAGGTGAACAGCTCTGTACTGATGGGAGAGAGAGCCAGGTGAACAGCTCTGTACTGATGGGAGAGAGAGCCAGCTGAACAGCTCTGTACTGATGGGAGAGAGAGCCAGGTGAACAGCTCTGTACTGATGGGAGAGAGAGCCAGCTGAACAGCTCTGTACTGATGGGAGAGAGAGCCAGGTGAACAGCTCTGTACTGATGGGAGAATTTAGCACGGCCAACGCTCCTAACCTGCATGTCTATCGGATTGTGGGGGGAAACCCACACAGACACGGGGAGGACATGCAGACTCCACACAGACAGTGACCCAAGTCGGGAATCGAACCCGGGTCCCTGACAGTGTGAGGCAGCAGTGCTAACCACTGTGTCAACATGAAGTCAGAAAAATAAAAAGATCTATTGAAATTCAATTCAAAAAGGTTGATCTCAGAACTGAGGTTTAGAAATAATCAGCAATAATTGAACAGAACGGGGCTCTTTTCTCTGGAAGAGAGATGGAGGGGTAACCTATTAAAAGTTATGAAAGGGATCAGAGGGTAGATAAAGGGAGATACAAAGCGATAGGCAGGTCTTTCTCCGACAGTGTAGAGCAACGATGAAACCACCCCTGGAGTACCCTGTACCGTTTCTGAGGGTTATGCTTGCACTGGGAGCAGTTCAGAGAACATTCACTGGGCTGATTCCTGCGCTGAAGGACTTGTTCCATGAGGAAAGGTTGAGCAGAGTGGACATAAACTCTTTGGAGTTCAGAGAGATGTTCTTATTGATGCATATGGAGGTACTAGGAGCGGCACGGATTCACAGTGGTTGGCACTGTGTGGGGCGGCACGGGGGCACAGTGGTTGGCACTGTGTGGGGCGGCACGGGGGCACAGTGGTTGGCACTGTGTGGGGCGGCACGGGGGCACAGTGGGTTAGCACTGCTGCCTCACAGCGCCAGGGACCCGGGTTCGACTCCCGGCTTGGGTCACTGTGCAAAGCCCACACACATTCTCCCCACGTTTACTATGGGTTCCCTCCCATAGTCCAAAGATGTGCAGGTTAAGGGGATTAGCTGGGTAAACGCGTGGGGATACGGGGATAGGGTGTGGGGTGGGCCCCACGGAAGAGTCAGTGCAGGCTCGATGGGCCGAATGGCCTCCTTCTGCATTGCAGGGATTCTATGTTACCTTTCAAGGGCAAATCTATAACTCGGGAGCACAGTTTCAATAAGAGGAATGTTTTTTTCCCCCGGATAAATTTCCGTTCTCAGAGCATCGTGGATCTTTGGAACTCTCTTCCCCAGACAGCAGGAGGGGCTGGGTCACTGAATATATATTCCAGACAGATTTTTCTGATCTGCAATGGAGTCAAAGGTATAGGGGTGGGGTTGGGGAAGGTGGAGTGGAGTTGAGACCATGCTCAGGTCAGCCATTGTTTGACGGGCCAAATGGCCTACTGCTGCTCCAACGTATGAGCGCGGGAGCGAGCGCGAGAGAGAGTGAGGGTGTGTGTGTGTGAGTGAGTGAGTGAGCAAGCGAGCGCGCGTGAGAGTGAGGGTGTGTGTGTGTGTGTGTGAGTGAGTGAGTGAGTGAGTGAGTGAGGTGAGTGAGTGAGTGAGTGAGCGAGCGTGGGAGCAAAAGCGAGCGAGCGCGCGAGAGAGAGTGAGCGAGTGAGGGTGTGTGAGTGAGTGAGTGAGCGTGGGAGCGCGCGAGAATGTGTGTGTGCACGTGAGAGAGTGAGGGTGTGTGAGAGCGAGAGAGAGAGAGAGTGAGAGAGCATGAGAGCGAGAGAGCCGGAGAGCGAGTGAGAGAGTGTGTGAGAACGAGAGAGCATGAGAGAGCGAGAGGGCGAGTGAGAGAGAGCGAGAGAGCGAGAAAGAGCGTGAGAGTGCGTGCACGTGAGAGAGAGCGAGAGAGAGCGAGAGAGAGCGAGTGAGAGCGAGAGAGAGCGAGAGAGAGCGAGAGAGAGCGAGAGAGAGCGAGAGAGAGCGAGAGAGAGCGAGAGAGAGCGAGAGAGAGCGAGAGAGAGCGAGAGAGCGTGTGAGAGCGTGTGAGAGCGAGAGAGCGTGTGAGAGCGAGAGAGCGTGTGAGAGCGAGAGAGCGTGTGAGAGCGAGAGAGCGTGTGAGAGCGAGAGAGCGTGTGAGAGCGAGAGAGCGTGTGAGAGCGAGAGAGCGTGTGAGAGCGAGAGAGCGTGTGAGAGCGAGAGAGCGTGTGAGAGCGAGAGAGCGTGTGAGAGCGAGAGAGCGTGTGAGAGCGAGAGAGCGTGTGAGAGCGAGAGAGCGTGTGAGAGCGAGAGAGCGTGTGAGAGCGAGAGAGCGTGTGAGAGCGAGAGAGCGTGTGAGAGCGAGAGAGCGTGTGAGAGCGAGAGAGCGTGTGAGAGCGAGAGAGCGTGTGAGAGCGAGAGAGCGTGTGAGAGCGAGAGAGCGTGTGAGAGCGAGAGAGCGTGTGAGAGCGAGAGAGCGTGTGAGAGCGAGAGAGCGTGTGAGAGCGAGAGAGCGTGTGAGAGCGAGAGAGCGAGAGAGCGTGTGAGAGCGAGAGAGCGTGTGAGAGCGAGAGAGCGTGTGAGAGCGAGAGAGCGTGTGAGAGCAAGAGAGCGTGTGAGAGCAAGAGAGCGTGTGAGAGCGAGAGAGCGTGTGAGAGCGAGAGAGCGTGTGAGAGCGTGTGAGAGCGAGAGAGCGTGTGAGAGCGAGAGAGCGTGTGAGAGCGAGAGCGTGTGAGAGCGAGAGAGCGTGTGAGAGCGAGAGAGCGTGTGAGAGCGAGAGAGCGTGTGAGAGCGAGAGAGCGTGTGAGAGCGAGAGAGAGAGCGAGAGAGAGAGCGAGAGAGAGAGCGAGAGAGAGAGCGAGAGAGAGAGCGAGTGTGAGAGCGAGTGTGAGAGCGAGTGTGAGAGCGAGTGTGAGAGCGAGTGTGAGAGCGAGTGTGAGAGCGAGTGTGTGAGCGAGTGTGTGAGCGAGTGTGTGAGCGAGTGTGTGAGCGAGTGTGTGAGCGAGTGTGTGAGCGAGTGTGTGAGCGAGTGTGTGAGCGAGTGTGTGAGCGAGTGTGTGAGCGAGTGCCTGTGTATGTGTGTGTTGAGAGGTGAATTAGTGGTTTGTCAGGGGTCCCACCCATCCATTCAGAATGTTGTCCTGCGGGCTGGGTTAACAGGTAGGGAAGGCCACAGAGCAGCGTAACACTGAGGGGATGGAAGGTGGGTGGGATGTGGAAGGGTGCTTTGTGGGTGTGTAACCGAAACAGAGAATCAACTAAAAACAAGAGGGGGGTCAAAATGGCCATTTTCTGTGTCCCTGCTGATTTCATAGAATCCCCTCATTGCAGGAGGCCATTCGGCCCATCGAGTCTGCACCTACTCTCCGACAGAGCATCTTACTCAGGCCCTAACCCCGTAACTTGATGTATTGACCCTGCTAATCCCCGTCACCTTCGTATCTTTGGACACTAAGGGGCAATTTAGCACGGCCAGTCCATCTAACCTGTATATCGTGGGACACCGAGGGGCAATTTAACCTGGCTAATCCACCTAACCCGCACATCTTTGGACTGTGGGGGGAAACCGGAGCACCCGGAGGAAACCCACGCAGACACGGGGGGAGAAACGTGCAGACTCCGCACAGACAGTGACCCGAGCCGGGAATCGAACCCGGGTCCCTGGCGCTGTGAGGCAGCAGTGCTAACCCACTGTGCCACCCGAAGTTTCATGGACCCCCCCCCCCCCCAACAATTTCATAGAATCCCTATAGTGCAGAAGGAGGCTATTCGGCCCATCGGGCCTGCACCAACCACAATCCCACCCAGGCCCTTATCCCTGTCACCTCACGCACTTCCCCTGCTCATCCCCCTGACACTAAGGGTCAATTTATCATGGCCAATCCACCTCACCTGCGCATCTTTGGACTGCGGGATGAAACTGGAGCGCTCGGGGAGAAGTTTAAAAGAAGACTTTCTGCTCCGGCTCTCCAGTGGTGTGATCTGTCCGACACAGGCCAAATTCTGAAGGATGTCTGGGAGCGGAGCGACACATTGCGAGAGCGCAGCTGTCCAGTGTGTTTAACCCAGCTGGGGTTGGAGACTGGGGCTTTCATTCTATAAACAGCAAACGCAGATTAATCTCCACAGAGTATATATTGTACGTGCTGGGGTCCCAGTAACAAGGTACAGCACCAGGTTAGGGCAGCTTCAACCATCACCCACTTGCTTCCTCTTCGCCCCTTCTGTCTCATCACCGAGGCCAGCAGTGACGGGCAATTAAAACTGGGGGCTTGTTATCATCATCAGATCCTGAGCAAGTGTTTGACAGCATCCTGCACTCACATTGTACACAAATCTGAAGCACCACCTCATTCCAGTGGGCCCGATGCTGGGCGATTCCGTTTGGAGGATACAGGCTAACTGGCGTCTGCAAGCCAGTCAGAGCACCAACCAAATCCTTCGCAGGAAATCACCAGCGGGTCCATGATTGAGAGAGCCAAGGTGTTGAACGCACGCACGCTACTCCCCGCTCCTCCGGTCTTGCGGACTGTTATTACCTCCGACACACTGTGCCTTGTCCACCCCGAGCTTTCTTGCAAACCCCCACCCCGTCGAAACTGAACACGGTGCTGCCGTGTGTGTCACTCTGCGCAGCCAGCGAGCACTGCACGGGGTTCTCCTGACAGGAGGAGCACCAAGCCCAGAGAGCGATTTGCCTCCTGAGGGACAAGGGAGGCGCTGTGGCCTGGTCAAGGTCAGCTACCTCGTGTCCAGAGGAACAACTCCTCCACAGTGGGTGGTGAGTGTCTGGGACGAGCTGCCAGAGGTAGTGGTGGAGGCGGGTACAGTTTTGTCTTTTAAAAAAGCATTTAGTTACATGGGTACGATGGGTATAGAGGGATATGGGCCAAATGCGGGCAATTGGGACGAGCTTAGTGGTTAAATAAAAAGGGGCGGCATGGACAAGTTGGGCCGAAGGGCCTGTTTCCATGCAGTAAACCTCTATGACTCTGCAATGACAATGGGGCACGGGCTCACGGCCCGACGTGGAGGGCTCCGTATAAGCTCTAACATTCACGCGGCTCCGTCACACCAGGGGGTGGGAGCTGCAGGCGAGCGCTGTTAACCCCTGACCATCTGTCCAATGCGGAGGGTTACGTGGTCACCCTTGGTGGCTACTTCTGGCCCCTTCCACCATACAGTCCAACAGGACTAGACAGGGTAGATGCAGGGAGGATGTTCCCGATGGTGGGGGGAGTCCAGAACCAGGGGGTCACAGTCTGAGGATTCGGGGTAGACCATTTAGGACGGAGGTGAGGAGACATTTCTTCACCCGGTGAGCCTGTGGAATTCATTCCCACAGGAAGTAGTTGATGCCAAAACATTGAATGTATTCAAGAGGCGGCTGGATATAGCACTTGGGGCGAACGGGGTCAAAGGTTATGGGGGGAAAGCAGGATTAGGCTATTTGGATGATCAGCCATGATGGTGATGGATGGAGCAGGCTGGAAGGGCCGAGTGGCCTCCTCCTGCTCCTATCTTTCTATGTTTCTACACTGACTATCTTCCCCAGGATGCCAGGGCTGCCATCCCTGTCTCTGGATCAGAAAATGGGAGACTTCCAGCCCTGCTCCAGTATCCCAGCGAGCGGCCGCAGTGGCTCGGATTGCTGGGCAGACGCTCAGCAGAGATATCCCTCACTTGTCTAGCGAGCCCTCCTGCCTTACAAGGACCAACCCCTCCGACTGTCGGGATTAAAGATTGAAGGAGTCGCGACCTGTCAAACAGTTGACCAGTCCGCAGAACTTTCATCGTTCCCGGAGGCAGAGATACACAGGCAGCGACCCTCTAGGCCCCCGTTGTTCATATCCAAGGCACCCCCGAGCGCGGCTAATCAAATCGGAAACGGCGACTGCGTCACTAACCTGTTACAAAGGAGCCTCCTGGCACTGGGCTGAAGTTCATCGGCGTGCTCACTGGTGCAAGTGGCCCAAAGGAGCCACCGTAAGCTTGAGATGTGGCGTACGGACCTGGAGGAAAGGCCTGGGAAACAACAGCAAAACCCACATCAGCCTGGAAATAAAACTGAGGAAGCGTTAAACAATGGCCAGGCCTGGACTGCCGATCCGTGCTGACCTCGACCACACCAGTCCACCATAGGATCCCTACAGTGCAGGAAGCCATTCGGCCCATCGAGTCTGCACCGACCACAATCCCACCCAGCCCCTAGCCCATTTCCCCACATATTTACTCTGCTAATCCTCCAGATACTAAGGGTTAATTTGGCATGGCCAATCCACCTAACCCACACATCTTTGGACACTAAGGGGCAATTTAGCACGGCCAATCCCCCTAACCTACACATCTTTGGACACTAAGGGGCAATTTAGCATGGCCAATCCACCTGACCCACACATCTTTGGACACCTGCAAATTTGTAAATGTGAATTGTAAATTGAGTTTGTGTCTATATATGCCCTGTTTGTGAGCACAACTCCTCACTCACCTGAAGAAGGAGCAGCGCTCTGAAAGCTCGTGCTACCAAATAAACCCGGAGTTGTGAGACTTCTTACTGTGCTTACCCCAGTCCAATGCTGGCATCTCCACATCATGTCCATCACTCCCAGGACAGGTACAGCACGGGGTTAGATACAGAGTAAAGCTCCCTCTACACTGTCCCTCATCAAACACTCCCAGGACAGGTACAGCACGGGGTTAGATACAGAGTAAAGCTCCCTCTACACTGCCCCCATCAAACACTCCCAGGACAGGTACAGCACGGGGTTAGATACAGAGTAAAGCTCCCTCTACACTGTCCCCCAGCAAACACTCCCAGGACAGGTACAGCACGGGGTTAGATACAGAGTAAAGCTCCCTCTACACTGTCCCCATCAAACACTCCCAGGACAGGTACAGCACGGGGTTAGATACAGAGTAAAGCTCCCTCTACACTGTCCCTCATCAAACACTCCCAGGACAGGTACAGCACGGGGTTAGATACAGAGTAAAGCTCCCTCTACACTGTCCCCATCAAACACTCCCAGGACAGGTACAGCATGGGGTTAGATACAGAGTAAAGCTCCCTCTACACTGTCCCCATCAAACACTCCCAGGACAGGTACAGCACGGGGTTAGATACAGAGTAAAGCTCCCTCTACACTGTCCCCATCAAACACTCCCAGGACAGATACAGCACGGGGTTAGATAAAGAGGAAAGCTCCCTCTACACTGTCCCCATTAAACATTCCCAGGACAGGTACAGCACAGGGTTAGATACAGAGTAAAGCTCCCTCCACACTGTCCCATCAAACACTCCCAGGACAGGTACAGCACGGGGTTAGATACAGAGTGAAGCTCCCTCTACACTGTCCCCATCAAACACTCCCAGGACAGGTACAGCACAGGGTTAAATACAGAGTAAAGCTCCCTCCACACTGTCCCATCAAACACTCCCAGGACAGGTACAGCACGGGGTTAGATACAGAGTAAAGCTCCCTCGACACTGTCCCCATCAAACACTCCCAGGACAGGTACAGCACGGGGTTAGATACAGAGTGAAGCTCCCTCTACACTGTCCCCGTCAAACACTCCCAGGACAGATACAGCACGGGGTTAGATACAGAGTAAAGCTCCCTCCACACTGTCCCATCAAACACTCCCAGGACAGGTACAGCACGGGGTTAGATACAGAGTAAAGCTCCCTCTACACTGTCCCCCATCAAACATTCCCAGGACAGGTACAGCACGGGGTTAGATACAGAGTAAAGCTCCCTCTACACTGTCCCCATCAAACACTCCCAGGACAGGTACAGCACGGGGTTAGATACAGAGTAAAGCTCCCTCTACACTGTCCCCATCAAACACTCCCAGGACAGGTACAGCACGGGGTTAGATACAGAGTAAAGCTCCCTCTACACTGTCCCCCATCAAACACTCCCAGGACAGGTACAGCACGGGGTTAGATACGGATCATCCTCGAAGCTGCTGAACCAAGAACATGAGTACAATTTCCATCGATTGCAGTTTTGGGAATTAATAAAATTGCTTTGGTGAAGTGGTCTTGAGCGAGAAAGGAATACTGAAGGAGAGAAGTGAGAAATGATAGTTTTAGAAGAGTAACTATCTCATTCATGATTTGAAGGGATGTTCACTGCATTGAGCATCAAAACGGGCTAGAAAAACACTCCGGCTTTCAGGGGCAGAGGGACCCGGGCACCGGCCAACGAGTGAGACCGAGACTCAGAAGAAAAGGCCAAATGGTCACACTTTTGTCTCTCCTCCTCCCTCCTTCGTCAGATGCTGCCTGTGTTGCTCAGTGCTTATCAATATCTGCAGCTGTTGACAGGACTTCTCACTTGTGTACAAGTTTTTAAATGTTTTACCCCCAGTTGCTGCGAGAACACATTTGGAATAGTGTGTGCAGTTCTGGTCACCTCACTATAAGAAGGATGTGGAAGCGCTGGAAAGAGTGCAGAGGAGATTTACCAGGGTGCTGCCTGGTTTGGAGTGTCGGTCTTATGAGGAAAGGTTGAGGGAGCTGGGGCTGTTCTCCCTGGAGCGGAGGAGGCTGAGGGGAGACTTAATAGAGGTTTATAAAATGATGAAGGGGATAGATAGAGTGAACGTTCAAAGACTATTTCCTCGGGTGGATGGAGTTATTACAAGGGGGCATAACTATAGGGTTCGTGGTGGGAGATACAGGAAGGATATCAGAGGTAGGTTCTTCACGCAGAGAGTGGTTGGGGTGTGGAATGGACTGCCTGCAGTGATAGTGGAGTCAGACACTTTAGGAACATTTAAGCGGTTATTGGATAGGCACATGGAGCACAGCAGGATGATAGGGAGTGGGATAGCTTGATCTTGATTTCAGATAAAGCTCGGCACAACATTGTGGGCCGAAGGGCCTGTTCTGTGCTGTACTGTTCTATGTTCTATATATATTAGTGTCACAAGTAGACTTACATTAACACCGCAGTGAAGTTACTGTGAAAATCCCCTAGTCGCCACACTCCGGCGCCTGTTTGGGTATCACTGAGGGGCAATTTAGCATGGCCAATCCACCCTAACCAGCACATCTTTGGACACTAAGGGGCAATTTAGCATGCCCTTTACACCTAACCTGCACATCTTTGGACCATGGGGGGAAACCGGAGCACCCGGAGGAAACGCACGCAGACACGGGGGGAGAACGTGCAGACTCCACACAGACAGTGACCCAAGCCGGGAATCGAACCCGGATCCCTGGCGCTGTGAGGCAGCAGTGCTAGCCCGCTGTGTCACCGTGCGGGGAATCGAACCCGGGTCCCTGGCGCTGTGAGGCAGCAGTGCTAACCCGCTGTGGCACCGTGCTGCCCCGGACAGGGGGGCCTCAGCACATACACGGTCAGGTTGCTGGTCAGGAAGCAAGGACGAGACGTACCGGCGTATTTACAGCTTCGCTTCCCTTGTTGGCCAATCGGCTGAGGATGCTGCGCTCTGACATCTGGAGGCGGGCGGCTATTGGCGGGACGCGTGACAGCGTCGAGGGGAGTCGAGTGACATCGGCCTTCATATCGCTCAGCAACTCCTCCAGCTGGTTCAACACTAGGAGACAGAGAGAGAGAGAGCTGGTGAAGGTGGGCCATTCCTCAGCACCAGATTTTAAACATCATACAATCCCTACAGTGCAGAAGGAGGCCATTCGGCCCATCAAGTCTGCACCGACCACAATCCCACCCAGACCCTATCCCCATAACCCCACGCATCTACCCCAGCTAATCCCCCTGACACTAAGGGGCAATTTAGCATGGCCAATCCACCTAACCTGCACATCTTTGGACACTCAGGGGCAATTTAGCATGGCCAATCCACCTAACCCGCACATCTTTGGACACTCAGGGGCAATTTAGCATGGCCAATCCACCTAACCTGCACATCTTTGGACACTCAGGGGCAATTTAGCATGGCCAATCCACCTAACCCGCACATCTTTGGACACTCAGGGGCAATTTAGCATGGCCAATCCACCTAACCCGCACATCTTTGGACACTCAGGGGCAATTTAGCATGGCCAATCCAACTAACCCGCACATGTTTTGGACTGTGGAAGGAAACCTACGCAGACACGGGGGAGAACGTGCAGACTCCACACAGACAGTGACCCGAGCCGGGAATCGAACCCGAGTCCCTGGCACTGTGAGGCAGCAGTGCTAACCCGCTGTGCCACAGTGCCACCCATCGTCATGATTGACAACATCACCCGACTGTCTGTTGTAACTTGCTGCGTGCAAACTGGCTGCTGCACTTCCTCCATTACAACACTGACTCATAGAGTCGTAAAGGTTTACAGCATGGAAACAGGCCCTTTGGCCCAACTTGTTCATGTCGACCCTTTTATTTTAAAACCACTAAGCCAGTCCCAGTTGCCTGTGTTTGGCCCATATCCCTCTGCACCCATCTTACCCATGTAACTGTCTAAATGCTCATTTCTTTCCAAGCAAGTACCGCATTGGCTTCAAAACGCTTGGGTTCATCTGTGGCTTGCGAAAGGTGTTACAGAAACGCGTCTCTTATTTAACTGGGGGTGAGCGCCAGCACCAGTCTCAGACTTACCCTTGTGGAGGACGGCATTTGCAGGCTTGTTTCCTGCCAGCGACTCCTTGGACAGGTGCTGGTGGCTCTCGGCCAGACACTCCACCTCGGCAAAGCGAGTATTGAGGGCCATGGCCGGGTGGGTGGCATCTTGTGCCATGTTCAGGTAGGCTGCCCTCCGCAGCTGCTCCTCAATGACTAACGCCTGCTCCAGCAGCTAACCACAAAGACAGAAAGAGACGCGTGAGATCCCCCAGTCACAGGGCAGCAATGCATTGCTTTGTTAAAAAAGTTTATTCGTCAGTGTCACAAGTCGGCTGACATTAACACTGCAATGAAGTAACTGTGAGAATCCCCTAGTGGCCACACTCCGGCACCTGTTCGGGTAACACTGAGGGAGAATTTAGCACGGCCGATGCACCCATCGAGCCTGCACCGACCACAATCACACTCAGGCCCTATTCCCATAACCCCATGTATTCACCCAGCTGGTCCACCTGACACTAAGGGGCAATTTAGCATGGCCAATCCACCTAACCCACACATCTTTGGACACGAAGGGACAATTTAGCATGGTCAATCCACCTAACCTGCACATCTTTGGACACGAAGGGACAATTTAGCATGGCCAATCCACCTAACCTGCACATCTTTGGACACGAAGGGACAATTTAGCATGGCCAATCCACCTAACCTGCACATCTTTGGACATTAAGGGGCAATTTAGCATGGCCAATCCACCTAACCTATACATCTTTGGACACTAAGGGGCAATTTAACATGGCCAATCCACCTAACCTACACATCTTTGGACACTAAGGGGCAAATTAGCACGGCCAATCCACCTAACCCGCACATATTTGGCATCTGGGAGGAAACCGGAGCACCCGTAGGAAACCCACGCAGACATGAGTGACAGACTGTCACTCCTCCTTCAGGCGCTTATCAAAACAGAATTCATTGACCAAGCTCTCGGCCATTTTCCACAATATGCCTCAATGCGGCCGGGTACCAGATCTTGTCTGATGGTGAGATTTGCTGAGGCATTTTACGGAGCACAGTCAAAGGAACGATATAAATGCAAGTTGTTTCTCCTCTCTCTCCCTGCACGTACGAGCGTTTGGGCCTCCGCCGCCATTTCGCCAGGCCACTCACCTTAAACCGCCGGGCAAGAAACTTGTTCTTCATCTCCAGGAAGTTTCCTTTGTTCACTTCCAGCTTGAAGGGTTCGTTGATGATGGCGAAGCGGGGATCGTTCTGAATGTCCTGCCACCGGGCATAGCCATACCTGCAGGGAGTTAAGGGGCACTTTGTTCCAGTGTAGTGTGGGAGAGGAGAACGGAGCTCAGCCGGGGTGGAGTGGGGGGGGGGGGGGGGGGGGCCGCAAGAAAATTAGCATCACCCTCACTATAGACTGGCTGTCTCTGCATATACATGAAACAGTCAGCGCAGACGAAAGGGGATCTTTCACTATAATCGATCAACAGGACACAGCTAAAGGCTCTTGCTAACAACACCGAAACTGTGATTAACACATGATTAAATTACCATTGTCTGAGCGGACATTCCATCCACCACTAAAGATTATGACATTACCGAAGGGACGCGATTAAACGGCTACTGTCTCGGGCCTACCTTTTTGTATCTTATGTAAATAATTTGCCGGTGTGCGTGGCGAGAAACAACATTCTTTACTAGAAGTTTTTTTTTAAAACTATAAAAAAAGCTGACTGTACACAACTGAGCAGGGCAGACTGAACAAGCCTTAGGAATTCTCCAGCTCTCCTCTCCTTATTGATAAGGCGGCAATAAAGGATCCATCAGTCGCGAACCCAGTGTCCGAATATCTTTTCAGCTCTGATAATAGGGTCTAAGGATCTGGTTGCCACTGTTACAAACATAGAACAGTACAGCACAGAACAGGCCCTTCGGCCCACAATGTTGTGCCGAGCTTTATCTGAAACCAAGATCAAGCTATCCCACTCCCTATCATCCTGGTGTGCTCCATGTGCCTATCCAATAACCGCTTAAATGTTCCTAAAGTGTCTGACTCCACTATCACTGCAGGCAGTCCATTCCACACCCCAACCACTCTCTGAGTAAAGAACCTACCTCTGATATCCGTCCTGTATCTCCCACCACGAACCCTATAGTTATGCCCCCTTGTAATAGCTCCATCCACCCGAGGAAATAGTCTTTGAACGTTCACTCTATCTATCCCCTTCATCATTTTATAAACCTCTATTAAGTCTCCCCTCAGCCTCCTCCGCTCCAGGGAGAACAGCCCTAGCTCCCTCAACCTTTCCTCATAAGACCTACCCTCCAAACCAGGCAGCATCAAGGATTTAGGACTGTGTCTTTAATTGAGGGTAAAATGGAGGAAAGGGGGGGGGGCGGTGGAAACGCACGGACGGTGAGGTCGCACTGTTTGCAGCTGTGAACACCTTTCACCCTCCCAGCATAACAATGACCAAAGCCTCCATGTGAATGGAGTGCAGACCGCTCGCCTCCAACTCACAGAAAGGCATCAGGAACATCACCTACAGTCAGGCTTTGTAAACAGTCACTTTCAAGGTACCATGAAGTTGGGTCCCAAAGGATAGCCAATAAAAGTTCTACTTGGGATACACGGCCTTTGCAGTCGATATTGTCATGGAGGTGGGATTTGACAGGGCGTGCCGTACCAGTCCTGGGAGTGTTTGATGGGGGACAGTGTAGAGGGAGCTTTACTCTGTATCTAACCCCGTGCTGTACCTGTCCTGGGAGTGTTTGATGGAGACAGTGTAGAGGGAGCTTTACTCTGTATCTAACCCTGTGCTGTACCTGTCCTGGGAGTGTTTGATGGGGGACAGTGTAGAGGGAGCTTTACTCTGTATCTAACCCCGTGCTGTACCTGTCCTGGGAGTGTTTGATGGAGACAGTGTAGAGGGAGCTTTACTCTGTATCTAACCCTGTGCTGTACCTGTCCTGGGAGTGTTTGATCGGGGACAGTGTAGAGGGAGTTTTACTCTGCATCTAACCCCATGCTGTACCTGTCCTGGGAGTGTTTGATAGGGACAGTGTAGAGGGAGCTTTACTCTGTATCTAACCCCGTGCTGTACCTGTCCTGGGAGTGTTTGATGGGGGACAGTGTAGAGGGAGCTTTACTCTGTATCTAACCCCGTGCTGTACCTGTCCTGGGAGTGTTTGATGGGGGACAGTGTAGAGGGAGCTTTACTCTGTATCTAACCCCGTGCTGTACGTGTCCTGGGAGCGTTTGATGGGGGACAGTGTAGAGGGAGCTTTACTCTGTATCTAACCCCGTGCTGTACCTGTCCTGGGAGTGTTTGATGGGGGACAGTGTAGAGGGAGCTTTACTCTGTATCTAACCCCGTGCTGTACCTGTCCTGGGAGTGTTTGATGGGGACAGTGTAGAGGGAGCTTTACTCTGTATCTAACCCCGTGCTGTCCGTGTCCTGGGAGTGTTTGATGGGGACAGTGTGGAGGGAGCTTTACTCTGTATCTAACCCCGTGCTGTCCGTGTCCTGGGAGTGTTTGATGGAGACAGTGAGGAGGGAGCTTTACTCTGTATCTAACCCCGTGCTGTACCTGTCCTGGGAGTGTTTGATGGGGACAGTGGAGAGGGAGCTTTACTCTGTATCTAACCCTGTGCTGTACCTGTCCTGGGAGTGTTTGATGGGGACAGTGGAGAGGGAGCTTTACTCTGTATCTAACCCTGTGCTGTACCTGTCCTGGGAGTGTTCGATGGGGACAGTGTAGAGGGAGCTTTACTCTGTATCTAACCCCGTGCTGTACCTGTCCTGGGAGTGTTTGATGGGGACAGTGGAGAGGGAGCTTTACTCTGTATCTAACCCTGTGCTGTACCTGTCCTGGGAGTGTTCGATGGGGACAGTGTAGAGGGAGCTTTACTCTGTATCTAACCCCGTGCAGTACCTGTCCTGGGAATGTTTGATGGGGACAGTGTAGAGGGAGCTTTACTCTGTATCTAACCCCGTGCTGTACCTGTCCTGGGAGTGTTCGATGGGGACAGTGTAGAGGGAGCTTTACTCTGTGTCTGTGTGAGTGCAGCAATAAAAGGATACACAACAATACCAGACAGCAGCCAGAAGTCATGTCGACGGTGCCAAATTTCAGACACTTTCCCGGAGGATATTGCCGCCCTCTCCTCATTTTGCCACAACGTGTGTAGTTCTGTGAAGAGAGATACCATGATCAGCATCCAGCCACACCTCTGTCCCAGCCAGCCCAGCGGGTTGGCAGGATATTCAGTCACCTGGTTCACTCCAATGGGCAATGGAAATGCAGTAAGATGTTTAACACCAGGTTAAAGTCCAACAGGTTTATTTGGTAGCAAAAGCCACACAATGAAAATGTAAGCAGGGAGAGACCGGCAAGGGCCAGCCCGTGGCCCATGCTCCAAGGATGGGCAAACCTATTAAACCGACACTATAGTTAAGAAAGCCCCACCAACGCCTCTACTTTCTCAGAAGACTAAGCAAATTTGGCATGTCCGCTACGACTCTCACCAACTTTTACAGATGCACCATAAGAAGCATTCTTTCTGGGTGTATCACAGCTTGGTCTGGGCTCCTGCTCTGCCCAAGACCGCAAGGAACTACAAAGGGTCGTGAATGTAGCCCAATCCATCACACAAACCCAGCCTCCCATCCATTGACTCTGTCTACACTTCCCGCTGCCTCGGGGAAAAGCAGCCGGCATAATCAAGGACCCCACGCCCCCCGGACATTCTCTCTTCCACCTTCTTCCGTCGGGAAAAAGATACAAAAGTCTGAGGTCACGCACCGACCGACTCAAGAACAGCTTCTTCCCTGCTGCTGTCAGACTTTTGAATGGACCGACCTCGCATTAAGTTGATCTTTCTCTGCACCCTAGCTATGACTGTAACACTCCATTCTGCACTCTCTCCTTTCCTTCTCTATGAACGGTATGCTTTGTCTGTATAGCGCGCAAGAAACAATACTTTTCACTGTATCCCAATACGTGTGACAATAATAAATCAACTCCTTCTCCCGTATGTACTCTATGAACGGTATGCTTTGTCTGTATAGCGCGCAAGAAACAATACTTTTCACTGTATCCCAATACGTGTGACAATAATAAATCAAATCCTTCTCCCCTATGTACTCTATGAACGGTATGCTTTGTCTGTATAGCGTGCAAGAAACAATACTTTTCACTGTATCCCAATACATGTGACAATAATAAATCAAATCAAATCAAAGGCAGCGCAACAATTTCCCTTCTGGTTCTTTTACTGATTTTTAAATTCCGAATCCTGTAGCTATCCAGCCCCCCTGCCAAGGGAAGAGGTGTTAAACAGTGGTCGGGAACTTTCAGACTGCGCGCTCGCCGCTGTGCGCGCTCAGTCACCTGTGAAACCACCGTCCGCAATGTTAAACATGAACTTGCACTTCTCCGTCCTGTCCTCCTCCCTCTTCCCGTTGTTCTTGCTTTCATCCTTCAGACTGCTGGATCTCGAATCCTTCTCTGCTTTCGTCTCCTCTGGATTTACTGAAAGAAACGGCAAATGGAAGCAATATTCAGCATCATTTGACGAGTAACTCACCTCCTGACTCCCCCCCCCCCCCCCCCCCCCCAAAGCCTGTCCACCATCGACAAGGACACAAGTCAGGAGTGTGATGGAACACTCCCCACTCGTCTGGATGGGTGCGGCTCCCAACAACACTCTAGAAGCTCGACACCATCCAGGACAAAGCAGCCCCGCTTGATTGGCCCTCCAATCCATCACAGGTGCAACAGGGCCGTCACCCACAAAGCAACTCGACTAGATTTACCCAAATACATGACCACTTCCATCTAGAAGGACGAGGGCAGCAGATACCTGGGAACACCACCCACCTGCAAGGTCCCCTCTGAGCCACTCACTATCCTGACTTGCAAATATATCAGCATTTCCCTTACTCGAGCTGGGTCAAAATTCTGGAACTCCCTCCCTAGCAGCACTGTGGGTGTACCTACACCACACAGGACTGCAGCGGGTTCAAGTGTCAGCCCACCAGGGGGGGGGGGGGCGGCGGCACATGAGACGATGGCAGCCAAGGCTCAGGAGAACACCTTCAACGATGGACAAAGCATCCACAGTAACTTTGCTTCTATTTCAGTCGAAATTGCCCTGGGTCTGGAGTCACATGTAGGCCAGGCCAGGCCAGATAAAGACAGCAGATTTCCTTCCCTAAAGGGCATTAGTGAACCAGACCGGGCTTTGACAACAATCGGCAATGTGTTCACGGTCAGCAGACTTTTAATTTGAATTCAAATTCAATTTAAACGTCTGCCAAACTGGGCTTCAAACCCAGGTCCTCCGAGCATTACCCTGGGTCTCAGGATCCCTTGTCCAGTGGCTGTACCCCACTGCCTCCTCTTGTTCAACATTCGGAGAATGACGGGAACCGTGTGTGTTTGATCGTGTCTATTGCTCTCCGTGTGCTCTCTGAAAGCTCTGGGACTGTTAACCTAAGTCACAAGTAAGTATGCCTGTGTTTTGGGGATCAGGCCTGGGTGGGACTGCTGTTGGCGCAGGCTTGATGGGCCGAATGGCCTCCTCCTGCACCGTAGGAATGCTATGATTCTAATTATAAAGTCTAAGGGAAAGTTTGCTTGATTGGAACACAGGGATAGGTTAGCAGTTAAGAATTTTATCTTGTCATGTTGAAGTATTTGTTCAACTGTTAAAAGTTAAGCTAATTCATTTGTTATAGTTAAACTGTGTTGTTCATTAAAATTTGTTTGGATAAAAGCTCCCTGGTTTGTCAGTAGAATCGCGCCTGGAGTGAAAGGGCCTTTCCTCATTTAATGCCAAAACAGAACATTTTTGGGGTCCAGTCTGGCTTCATAATATATCTTAGGGTTTCTGATCTGGTTCCCTAACAGTGTGTTGGGCAGCGTCATGGTTATCGGATAGGAACATGGGGGAGACTGCCTGTCGGACAGTGCTGTGGTTACCTTTCACACTCAGAGGGTGAGAACGATGGGGCAGCATGGTGGCACAGTGGTTAGCGCTGCTGCCTCAAAGCGTCTGGGACCTGGGTTCGATTCCCGGCTTGGGTCACTGTCTGTGTGCAGTTTACACATTCTCCCCGTGTCTGCGTGGGTTTCCTCCCACACTCCAAAGATGTGCAGGTTGGGTGGATTGGCTATGCTAAATTGCCCCTTAGTGTCAGGGGGACTAGCTAGGGTAAATGCATGGAGTTATGGGGATAGGGTCCTGGGTGGGATTGTGGTCGGTGCAGACTCAATGGGCTGAATGGCCTTCTTCTACACTGTGGGATTCTGTGGGGAGCACACGTGCGCGTGTGCTGGGCAATGTCATTGTTAACTGGCGAGATCGATGGGGGGGGGGGGGCCGCGTGTTGGACAGCGCCGTGGTTACCTTTCACACTCGGAGGGTGAGATCGATGGGGAGAGTGTCTGTCGGACAGCGCCGTGGTTACCTTTCACACTCGGAGGGTGAGATCGATGGGGAGAGTGTCTGTCGGACAGCGCCGTGGTTACCTTTCACACTCGGAGGGTGAGATCGATGGGGGGGGGGGCCGCGTGTTGGACAGCGCCGTGGTTACCTTTCACACCCGGAGGGTGAGATCGATGGGGAGAGTGTCTGTCGGACAGCGCCGTGGTTACCTTTCATACCAGCGGTCTCTGGCTCTGTCTTTTCTTTCACCTCCGAGTTTGCATCGGCCTTTTCAACCGGGATTTCCTCACCGCTCCTCTCCGTCTCTGGGAGTTAAAAGGAGAACAGTCAGGACACGCTGTAAATGCATTTTTTTTGTGGATAATACATTTCCACTTAATCCTCCTGAACATCAGTGGCGTAGATTATAGCGCTTGGTTGGGGGGGTGTTGGGAAAGGGGGGGAGGGGGTCCCCACTCTTGCCTCATTCATGTAGTAACTTGCATTCCGAGCCTGCCCTAACATTGACACAGTAAACTCTATTCTTGCCCTGAACTCATGTTAGATACACAGGAACAGGAGGTAGCTCCTCGAGCCTGTTCGGACTTTCAGATTACAACATGGCTGATCTGTAACCAATTTAACCAAGTTCATTCCATTCACCCAACAGCTACTCCCTGTCAACAGGAGGTGCTGGACAGCGATCACTGACAGGAAGACGGGGCAATTTCTCCCCACTATCCCCTCCGCCTGTCCATAATCCCTACAGAACAGGGCGGCACACTGGCACAGTGGTTAGCACTGCTGCTTCACAGCGGCAGGGACCCAGGTTCGATTCCCGGCTCGGGTCACTGTCTGTGCGGAGTTTGCACGTTCTCCCCGTGTCTGCGTGGGTTTCCTCCGGGTGCACTGGTTTCCACCCACACTCCAAAGATGTGTGGGTTAGGTGGATTGGCCATGCTAAATTGCCCCTTAGTGTCCAAAGATGTGTAGGTTAGGTGGATTGGCCATGCTAAATTGTCCCTTAGTGTCCAAAGATGTGTAGGTTAGGTGGATTGGCCATTCTAAATTGTCCCTTAGTGTCCAAAGATGTGTAGGTTAGGTGGATTGGCCATGCTAAATTGCCCCTTAGTGTCCAAAGATGTGTAGGTTAGGTGGATTGGCCATGCTAAATTGTCCCTTAGTGTCCAAAGATGTATGGGTTAGGTGGATTGGCCATGCTAAATTGTCCCTTAGTGTCCAAAGATGTGCGGGTTAGGTGGATTGGCCATGCTAAATTGTCCCTTAGTGTCCAAAGATGTGTAGGTTAGGTGGATTGGCCATGCTAAATTGTCCCTTAGTGTCCAAAGATGTGGTTAGGTGGATTGGCCATGCTAAATTGCCCCTTAGTGTCCAAAGATGTGTAGGTTAGGTGGATTGGCCATGCTATATTGCC
The DNA here is from genome assembly GCF_964213995.1 of Mustelus asterias. Lineage (NCBI taxonomy): Eukaryota > Metazoa > Chordata > Chondrichthyes > Carcharhiniformes > Triakidae > Mustelus > Mustelus asterias. The sequence goes on from NW_027590690.1 coordinate 66,467, forward strand.
CCTTAGTGTCCAAAGATGTGTAGGTTAGGTGGATTGGCCATGCTAAATTGCCCCTTAGTGTCAGGGGGACCAGTTAGGGTAAAAGCAAAGGGTTATGGGGATAGGACCTGGGTGGGATTGTTGTCGGTGCAGACTCGATGGGCCGAATGGCCTCCTTCTGCACTGTAGGATTCTATTAATACAAAAACACTGTTGGTACTGAAGGTGTGTCGATAAATAATCAGCTTCGTCCTTGGTGAAATGCGAACCCATCCTGTTCCACCCCCAGTGTCTCTGTCCCCCCCCCCACACATACTCCCCTGAGCATTTCTCACCCGCTCTGGTACCTTGTTTCTCATCTTTGGACGCTGGTTCCTGACCCTCCAGCTCTGCACTCTGTTCCTTCTCTTCCGGCTGCTCCTTGACCTCCTCGCTAACTGGCGGCTGGGTCTCCGCTTTCTCACTGGCCGCGGGATCTTCCTCTGTACTGGGAGCCTAGAGGAGGAAGGTTAACGCGCACAGGACGGCCATGAGCAATAACTGAGAAACGCGATAGCAATGGAAAGACGGCACGGCCCAGCAAGGTGCTCAAACAGAGGTAGGTAAAGGATCAAGCCAGGCAAGCAGGCTACCTTTAGATCCACTCGTGTGGTCATCGCTGATTTCCCATCATATTCTTTATATTCAATCTTAAAGGGGTTCGGATAAGGAGAATCGGGAGCAAGTGTTTCCCGTTACAGCAGTGCCGGTATCCTAAGGGACACAGGTTGAGGCTGCACACTTTGGGGTGGCACAGTGGGTTAGCACTGCTGCCTCACAGCGCCAGGGACCCGGGTTCGATTCCCGGCTTGGATCACTGTCTTTGAGGAGTTTGCACATTCTCCCCGTGTCTGCGTGGGTTTCCTCCGGGTACTCCGGTTTCCTCCCACAGTCTAAAGATGTGCGGGTTAGTTTAAAGTTTATTTGTTGGCGTCACAAGAAGGCTTACATTAACACTGCAATGAAGTTACTGTGAAAATCCCCCTAGTCGCCACACTCCGGCGCCTGTTCGGGTAACACTGAGGGAGAGTTTAGCACGGCCAATGCACCCTTGCCAGCACGTCTTTTGGACTGTGGGAGGAAACCGGAGCACCCGGAGGAAACCCACACAGACACGGGGAGAATGCGCAGACAGTGACCCAAGCTGGAATTCGAACCATAGGTGGATTGGCCATGCTAAATTGCCCCTTAGTGTCCAAAGATGTGTAGGTTAGGGGGATTGGCCATGCTAAATTGCCCCTTAGTGTCCAAAGATGTGTAGGTTAGGTGGATTGACCATGCTAAATTGCCCCTTAGTGTCCAAAGATGTGTAGGTTAGGGGGATTGGCCATGCTAAATTGCCCCTTAGTGTCCAAAGATGTGTAGGTTAGGTGGATTGACCATGCTAAATTGCCCCTTAGTGTCCAAAGATGTGCTGGTTAGGTGGATTGACCATGCTAAATTGCCCCTTAGTGTCCAAAGATGTGCAGGTTAGGTGGATTGGCCGTGCTAAATTGTTCCTTAGTGTCCAAAGATGTGCAGGTTAGGTGGATTGGCCATGCTAAATTGCCTTAGTGTCCAGAGATTTGCTGGTTAGGGGGATTGGCCATGGTAAATGTGCAGGGTTACAGGGGTTGGGTGGGGGGAGTGGGCCAAGGTTAAAAAGTGCTCTTTCTCGGAGAGTCAGTGCAGACACGATGAGCTACTTCTGCATTGTGGGAATTCTGTGGTTCTAAATGGCCTCCTTTTGCACTGTAACGATTTTGTGATAGGGATTGGAATCGGAGTCCGCTGCTCAGCCGGACACAATTATGTTAGTACCGAATAATTCAAGCGAAAGGGGTTGAAGAACAGGTATTAAAAAGGTCACGCTGGAACAAATTCTGGTCCGGTTACTCAGAACTCAGACTCCTGAGCCATCCAGCCCAAATTTACACAGTCGTGTTTTACAAGCTGCTGTTAAAGCAGATGTTTAATAACCCCCTCGGGCTGTGAACACTGTTATTCTGCAGAGTAGATTATACATCAAACTCTCTAACACCACAACGGGGAAAGCATTCACCAGTGAAACAACAGAATCCTGGCATCCAGGTCAGCCACTGTATCCGGCACCGTGAAGCCCTTTTTGGGTGTGGCACAGAGGGTTATCACTGCCGCCTCACAGTGCCAGGGACCCGGGTTCGATTCCCGGCCTTGGGTCACTTTCTGTGCACAGTCTGCACGTTCTCCCCGTGTCTGCGTGGGTTTCCACCGGGTGCTCCGGTTTCCTCCCAGTCCGAAAGATGTGCAGGTTAGATGGATTGGCCATGCTAAATTGTCCATGAGTGTCCAAAGATGTGTAGGTTAGGTGGATTGGCCATGCTAAATTGTCCATGAGTGTCCAAAGATGTGCAGGTTAGATGGATTGGCCATGCTAAATTGCCCCTTAGTGTCCAAAGATGTGCAGGTTAGGTGGATTGGCCATGCTAAATTGTCCATGAGTGTCCAAAGATGTGTAGGTTACGTGGATTGGCCATGCTAAATTGTCCATGAGTGTCCAAAGATGTGCAGGTTAGATGGATTGGCCATGCTAAATTGCCCCTTAGTGTCCAAAGATGTGCGGGTTGGGTGGATTGGCTATGGGAATAGGGCTTGGATGGGGTTGCGGTGGTACAGACTCGATGGGCTGAATGGCCTCCTTCTGTATGGTAGGGATTCTATGAATGACAGGGAGTGCTGCCACCTGAACGCACAACCCTCCCCCCACCCTCTTCGCAGCCTTTATTCAGAAGATAGAAGCTACCTCTAGTTCCACCTTGGGAGCACCATTCGCATCTTCCTCTTTGGCATCCATCACTTCCTTCTCAACGGGAGTTCCACTTCCCTCCAGTTTGTCACTCGGGGCAGGAGTGGCTGCTCACGCAGGAATAAAACAAACACATTTACTGTCAGATACATGTCTGTGTCTGCTTGTACAGTGACTGGCTACAGCATGTCTGGTACGAGGGGCAGTACTGGCAACGTACACAGGGTTCCAGGGTGTACCTGGTTTCGAGGGGCGGGGGCATGGTTGTGTACAGGGTGTTTCTCTGTACACCTGGTTTGGAGAGAGCAGTGGTGGAGGGAGGGAGGGAGGTAGGGAGGGAGGGAGGGAAGGAGGGAGGGAAGGAGGGAGGGAGGGAGGGAGGGAGGGAAGGAGGGAGGGAAGGAGGGAGGGAGGGAGGGAGGGAAGGAGGGAGGGAAGGAGGGAGGGAGGGAGGGAAGGAGGGAGGGAGGGAAGGAGGGAGGGAGGGAAGGAGGGAGGGAGGGGGTGTGGTCTGTCCAAAGACTAGCATTTAAACTTGAATACAGGCAGTTATGAAGGCAAGAAAGCAGAGTGAACCGGCTTAAAGGGACAGGTCAGCGAGAGGGCAACGGCAGGCATTTAAAGGGATATTTCAGAATACACAGACACATTCCACTGAGCAAGAAAAATTCCAAGGGGAGGGCCCAACATCTGTGGTTAACGAAAACAGTTAAAGACAGTATTAAGAATCATAGAATCCCGACAGTGCAGAAGGAGGCTATTCAGCCCATCGAGTCTGCACTGACTCTCTGACAGAGTAACCCACCCAAGCCCCATCTCCTAACCCCATGTGTTTACCTCACTAATTCCTTAACCTTGGGAAACGAAGCAGCAATTTAGCATGGCCAATCCACCTAACCTGCACATCTTTGGACACTAAGGGACAATTTAGCATGGCCAATCCACCTAACCCGCACATCTTTGGACACTAAGGGACAATTTAGCATGGCCAATCCACCTAACCCGCACATCTTTGGACACTAAGGGGCAATTTAGCATGGCCAATCCACCTAACCCGCACATCTTTGGACACTAAGGGACAATTTAGCTTGGCCAATCCACCTAACCCGCACATCTTTGGACACTAAGGGGCAATTTAGCATGGCCAATCCACTTAACCTGCACATCTTTGGACACTAAGGGACAATTTAGCATGGCCAATCCACCTAACCTACACATCTTTGGACACTAAGGGACAATTTAGCATGGCCAATCCACCTAACCTGCACATCTTTGGACACTAAGGGACAATTTAGCATCCACCTAATTCGTACATATTTGGACTGCGGGAGGACCCCAGCGGAAACCCACACAGACATGGGGAGAATATGCAAACTCCACACAGACAGTGACCCGAGCCGAGAATCGAACCCGGGTCCCTGGAACTGTGAGGCAGCAGTGCTAACCCACTGTGGCACCCCAAGCTTGAAGAAAAAGCATATATTTGCACAAAGGCAAGTGGCAGGTTCGGAGATTGTAAATAATGTGAAGACTGTCAAAGGAGGACAAAAAGATTGATCAGGAGGGAAAAAAACTAGAGTGCTGGCGAACATTGTCCAGTGATATAAACAGTCAGTAAGAGTTTCTATAGAAATTAAATAGGAAATTATTTAACAAAGTGAGCATTTGTCCTACAGAAAATGTGTCTGGGGAATTGGTAATGGAGAGTAGAGCTATGGCAGGTGTATTTTGCATCTGTCTTCACGATAGAAGATACAAGTAACATTCCAGAGATAGCTGTAAATCGGGAAATGGAATGGACCTCCTTGTGCACGGTGGCACAGTGGTTAGCATTGCTGCCTCACAGCCCCAGGGATCCAGGTTTCATTCCAGTCTTGGGTGACTGTGTGGAGCCTGCATGTTCTCCCTCCGTGTCTGCGTGGGTTTCCTCCGGGTGCTCCGGTTTCCTCCCACAGTCCGAAAGGTTTGGGTGCATCGGCCGTGCTAAATTCTCCCTCAGTGTCAGAACATAGAAAAGCTACAGCACAAACAGGCCCTTCGGCCCACAAGTTGCGCTGAACATGCCCCTACCTACTAGGCTTGCCTATAACCCTCTATCTCACTAACTTCCATGAACTTATCCAAAAGTCTCTTAAAAGACCCTATCGAATCCGCCTCCACCACCACTGCCGGCAGCCGATTCCACGCACCCACCACCCGAGTGTTATCCGAACAGGCGCTGGAGTGTGGGCGACTAGGGGGATTTACACAGTAACTTCATTGCAGTGTTAATGTCAGCCTTACACGTGACACTAATAGATAAACTAAACGTGGGGTCACGGGGGTAGGGCCTGGGTGGGGTTGCGGTCGGTGCAGGCTCGATGGGCCGAATGGCCTCATTCCACACTGTAGGGATTTCATGAATTCAGGAAAAGTACTTTCACTCAGGAAGCGGTATTGAGGTGACAGCCAGGTCTGCAGGCTACCAAATCCCCGGATCCAGAAGGACTTCAGCACAAGGTCTTGAAAGAGGCGGCTAATGCGATAATCGATGCATTGGTTTTAACTTTCCAAAATGCCCTAGATTTGGGAAAGGTTAAGGTGAAGAGGACATAAGGAGGCTACAAACAGACAGACAGGTTAAGCGAGTTGGCATAAATCAGGCAAATTGAGTATTATATGGGTAAGTGTGAAATTGTCCATTTTGACAAGAATAATAAAAAAGCTTATAATCTAAATGGGGAGAGATTGCATAGCTCTGAGATTTAAAGTTTATTTATTAGTGTCACAAGTAAGGCTGACATTACCACTGCAATGAAGTTACTGTGAAAATCCCCGAGTGGCCACACTCCTGTTCGGGTAACACTGAGGGAGAATTTAGCACGGCCAATGCGCCCTAACCAGCACATCTTTCGGACTGTGGGAGGAAACCGCAGCACCCGGAGGAAACCCACGCAGACACGAGGAGAATGTGCAAACTCCACACAGACAGTGCCCCAAGCCAGGAATCGAACCCAGGTCCCTGGCGCTGTGAGGCAGCAGTGCTAACCCACCGTGCCGCCTTTAATTAACCGCTTTATCCACCTGTCTTGCTACATGAAGGAACTGCTGTACATGCGCGCGCCAAGGTCCCTCTGATCCTCGGAGCTTCCCAGGGTCCTGCCGTTCATCATTTATTCCCTTGCTTGTTTTTGTCCTGCCCAAGCGCACCGCCTCACACTGATCCGGATCGAGTTCCATCTGCCACTGATCAGCCCTTGGAGTTTAAAGTTTATTTATTGATATCACAAGTCGGCTGACATTAACACTGCAATGAAGTTATTGTGAAAATCCCCCTAGTCGCCACACTCCGGCTGGCGCCTGTTGGGGTAACACTGAGGGAGAATTTAGCACGGCCAATGCACCCTAACCAGCACGTCTTTCGGACTGTGGGAGGAAACCGGAGCACCCGGAGGAAACCCACGCAGACACGGGGAGGGAACGCGCAGACTCCGCACAGACAGTGACCCCAAGCCGGGAATCGAAGCCAGGTCCCCGGTGCTGTGAGGACAGTAAGAAGTTTAACAACACCAGGTTAAAGTCCAACAGGTTTATTTGGTAGCAAAAGCCACACAAGCTTTCGGAGCTCCAAGCCCCTTCTTCAGATGGAGTGGTTACCTGTTCTCGAGGACAGCAGTGCTAACCCACTGTGTTACCATGCCGCCCGAGGTGCAGAGGGATCTGGGTGTCCCGAGTTGCATGAATCACAAATGGCTGGTGTAGACGCACAGCGGGTAATTAGGGAATCTAATAGAATGTTATTGCGAGGGGAATTGAATGCTCAAGAAGGGAAGTTATGCCTCAGTAATACAGGACAGTAAGCGAGACCACTTTGGGAGCATTGGTCTCTTTATTTCAGGACAGATGTAAGTGCATTAGAAGCAGTTCAGAGATGGTTTACTGGACTAATAGCAGGAATGCGCAGATTGCCTCATGAGAAAAGTTCGGAAGCTTTGTATCCACTGGAGTTTAGAAGAGTAAGAGGCGGCTTAATTGAAACTTTTAAGATTCTGAGGAGCAGTGGCAGGGTGGAGTTGGAGAGGATGTTTCCTCTTGTGGGGGAATCTAGAATTGGGCGTCACTCATTTAAGACGTAGACAAGGACAATATTTTCTTTCAGGGTTGAGTCTCTGGAATTCTATTCCTCACAAGGCGGTGGAAGCACAGTCTTTGAATATTTTTAAAGCAGAGTGAGATAGATTCGTGATAGGCGAGGTGGGGCGGGGGGGGACGTGAACAGGAATGTGGGGTTGGGGTTACACTCAGATCAGCCATGATCTTACTCAATGGTGAAGGGTCGAGGGGCAGAGTGGCCTCCTCCTGCTCCTAATTCATAGGGTTTGTATATTGCTGTGTACACAGTCTGGTTCTGCGAACCTGGTTTGGGGTGGTGGGTATTTACTGTGCAACACAGAGTTTCTGCGCACCTGGTTTGGAGGAACAGGGTGTGTTCCTGTGTACCTGGTTTGGGTGGTGGGGCATGGCTGTGTACATAGGGTTTCTGTGTACCTGGTTTGGAGGTGCAGTGCGTGTTGCTGTGTACACGGTTTTCTCTGCGCACCTGGTTTGGAGGTGCGGGGCGGGTTGCTATGTACATGGTTCTCTCTGTGTACCTGGTTTGGAGGTGCAGTGCGTATTGCTATGTACACCGTTTTCTGTGTACCTGGTTTGGAGGTGCAGGGTGTGTTGCTGTGTACACTGTTCTCTCTGCGTACCTGGTTTGGAGGTGCAGGACGGGTTGTGTGTACACGGCTCTCTCTGCGTACTTGGTTGGAGGTGCAGGACGGGTTGTGTGTACACGGTTCTCTCTGCGTACCTGGTTTGGAGGTGCAGGGCGGGTTGCTGTGTACACTGTTCTCTGTACCTGGTTTGGAGGTGCAGGGTGGGTTGTGTGTACACGGCTCTCTGTGTACCTGGTTTGGAGGTGCAAGACGGGTTGTGTGTACACGGCTCTCTCTGTGTACTTGGTTGGAGGTGCAGGACGGGTTGTGTGTACACGGCTCTCTCTGTGTACCTGGTTTGGAGGTGCAGGACGGGTTGTGTGTACACGGCTCTCTCTGCGTACCTGGTTTGGAGGTGCAGGACGGGTTGTGTGTACACGGCTCTCTCTGCGTACCTGGTTTGGAGGTGCAGGGTGGGTTGCTGTGTACACTGTTCTCTCTCTCTACCTGGTTTGGAGGTGCAGGGCGGGTTGTGTGTACCCTGTTCTCTCTGCATACCTGGTTTGGAGGTGCAGGACGGGTTGTGTGTACACGGCTCTCTCTGTGTACCTGGTTTGGAGGTGCAGGACAGGTTGTGTGTACACGGTTCTCTCTGTGTACCTGGTTTGGAGGTGCAGCGCGTGTTGCTGTGTACACGGTTCTGTCTGCGTACCTGGTTTGGAGGTGCAGGGTGGGTTGCTGTGTACACTGTTCTCTCTCTGTACCTGGTTTGGAGGTGCAGGGTGTGTTGCTGTGTACACGGTTCTCTCTGTACCTGGTTTGGAGGTGCAGGGTGTGTTGCTGTGTACACGGCTCTCTCTGTACCTGGTTTGGAGGTGCAGGACGGGTTGTGTGTACACAGCTCTCTCTGTGTACCTGGTTTGGAGGTGCAGGACAGGTTGTGTGTACACGGTTCTCTCTGCGTACCTGGTTTGGAGGTGCAGGACGGGTTGTGTGTACACGGCTCTCTGCGTACTTGGTTGGAGGTGCAGGACGGGTTGTGTGTACACGGTTCTCTCTGCGTACCTGGTTTGGAGGTGCAGGGTGTGTTGCTGTGTACACTGTTCTCTCTCTGTACCTGGTTTGGAGGTGCAGGGTGGGTTGCTGTGTACACTGTTCTCTCTCTGTACCTGGTTTGGAGGTGCAGGGTGGGTTGCTGTGTACACTGTTCTCTCTCTGTACCTGGTTTGGAGGTGCAGGGTGGGTTGCTGTGTACACTGTTCTCTCTCTGTACCTGGTTTGGAGGTGCAGGGTGGGTTGCTGTGTACACTGTTCTCTCTCTGTACCTGGTTTGGAGGTGCAGGACGGGTTGCTGTGTACACTGTTCTCTCTCTGTACCTGGTTTGGAGGTGCAGGGTGGGTTGCTGTGTACACTGTTCTCTCTCTGTACCTGGTTTGGAGGTGCAGGACGGGTTGTGTGTACACGGTTCTCTCTGCGTACCTGGTTTGGAGGTGCAGGGCGGGTTGCTGTGTACACTGTTCTCTGTACCTGGTTTGGAGGTGCAGGGTGTGTTGTGTGTACACGGCTCTCTGTGTACCTGGTTTGGAGGTGCAAGACGGGTTGTGTGTACACGGCTCTCTCTGTGTACTTGGTTGGAGGTGCAGGACGGGTTGTGTGTACACGGCTCTCTCTGTGTACCTGGTTTGGAGGTGCAGGACGGGTTGTGTGTACACGGCTCTCTCTGCGTACCTGGTTTGGAGGTGCAGGACGGGTTGTGTGTACACGGCTCTCTCTGCGTACCTGGTTTGGAGGTGCAGGGTGGGTTGCTGTGTACACTGTTCTCTGTCTCTACCTGGTTTGGAGGTGCAGGGCGGGTTGTGTGTACCCTGTTCTCTCTGCATACCTGGTTTGGAGGTGCAGGACGGGTTGTGTGTACACGGCTCTCTCTGTGTACCTGGTTTGGAGGTGCAGGACAGGTTGTGTGTACACGGTTCTCTCTGTGTACCAGGTTTGGAGGTGCAGCGCGTGTTGCTGTGTACACGGTTCTGTCTGCGTACCTGGTTTGGAGGTGCAGGGTGGGTTGCTGTGTACACTGTTCTCTCTCTGTACCTGGTTTGGAAGTGCAGGACGGGTTGTGTGTACACGGCTCTCTCTGCGTACCTGGTTTGGAGGTGCAGGACGGGTTGTGTGTACACGGCTCTCTCTGCGTACCTGGTTTGGAGGTGCAGGGTGGGTTGCTGTGTACACGGTTCTCTCTGTACCTGGTTTGGAGGTGCAGGGTGTGTTGCTGTGTACACGGTTCTCTCTGTACCTGGTTTGGAGGTGCAGGGTGTGTTGCTGTGTACACGGCTCTCTCTGTACCTGGTTTGGAGGTGCAGGACGGGTTGTGTGTACACAGCTCTCTCTGTGTACCTGGTTTGGAGGTGCAGGACAGGTTGTGTGTACACGGTTCTCTCTGTGTACCTGGTTTGGAGGTGCAGGGTGTGTTGCTGTGTACACTGTTCTCTCTCTGTACCTGGTTTGGAGGTGCAGGGTGTGTTGCTGTGTACACTGTTCTCTCTCTGTACCTGGTTTGGAGGTGCAGGGTGGGTTGCTGTGTACACTGTTCTCTCTCTGTACCTGGTTTGGAGGTGCAGGGTGGGTTGCTGTGTACACTGTTCTCTCTCTGTACCTGGTTTGGAGGTGCAGGGTGGGTTGCTGTGTACACTGTTCTCTCTCTGTACCTGGTTTGGAGGTGCAGGACGGGTTGCTGTGTACACTGTTCTCTCTCTGTACCTGGTTTGGAGGTGCAGGGTGGGTTGCTGTGTACACTGTTCTCTCTCTGTACCTGGTTTGGAGGTGCAGGACGGGTTGTGTGTACACGGTTCTCTCTGCGTACCTGGTTTGGAGGTGCAGGACGGGTTGTGTGTACACGGTTCTCTCTGCGTACCTGGTTTGGAGGTGCAGGACGGGTTGTGTGTACACGGCTCTCTCTGCGTACCTGGTTTGGAGGTGCAGGACGGGTTGTGTGTACACGGCTCTCTCTGTGTACCTGGTTTGGAGGTGCAGGACGGGTTGTGTGTACACGGTTCTCTCTGCGTACCTGGTTTGGAGGTGCAGGACGGGTTGTGTGTACACGGCTCTCTCTGCGTACCTGGTTTGGAGGTGCAGGACGAGTTGTGTGTACACGGCTCTCTCTCTGTACCTGGTTTGGAGGTGCAGGACGGGTTGTGTGTACACGGCTCTCTCTGCGTACCTGGTTTGGAGGTGCAGGACGGGTTGTGTGTACACGGTTCTCTCTGCGTACCTGGTTTGGAGGTGCAGGGTGTGTTGCTGTGTACACTGTTCTCTCTCTGTACCTGGTTTGGAGGTGCAGGACGGGTTGTGTGTACACGGCTCTCTCTGTGTACCTGGTTTGGAGGTGCAGGACAGGTTGTGTGTACACGGTTCTCTCTGTGTACCTGGTTTGGAGGTGCAGGGTGTGTTGCTGTGTACACTGTTCTCTCTCTGTACCTGGTTTGGAGGTGCAGGGTGTGTTGCTGTGTACACTGTTCTCTCTCTGTACCTGGTTTGGAGGTGCAGGGTGGGTTGCTGTGTACACTGTTCTCTCTCTGTACCTGGTTTGGAGGTGCAGGGTGGGTTGCTGTGTACACTGTTCTCTCTCTGTACCTGGTTTGGAGGTGCAGGGTGGGTTGCTGTGTACACTGTTCTCTCTCTGTACCTGGTTTGGAGGTGCAGGACGGGTTGCTGTGTACACTGTTCTCTCTCTGTACCTGGTTTGGAGGTGCAGGGTGGGTTGCTGTGTACACTGTTCTCTCTCTGTACCTGGTTTGGAGGTGCAGGACGGGTTGTGTGTACACGGTTCTCTCTGCGTACCTGGTTTGGAGGTGCAGGACGGGTTGTGTGTACACGGTTCTCTCTGCGTACCTGGTTTGGAGGTGCAGGACGGGTTGTGTGTACACGGCTCTCTCTGCGTACCTGGTTTGGAGGTGCAGGACGGGTTGTGTGTACACGGCTCTCTCTGTGTACCTGGTTTGGAGGTGCAGGACGGGTTGTGTGTACACGGTTCTCTCTGCGTACCTGGTTTGGAGGTGCAGGACGGGTTGTGTGTACACGGCTCTCTCTGCGTACCTGGTTTGGAGGTGCAGGACGAGTTGTGTGTACACGGCTCTCTCTCTGTACCTGGTTTGGAGGTGCAGGACGGGTTGTGTGTACACGGCTCTCTCTGCGTACCTGGTTTGGAGGTGCAGGACGGGTTGTGTGTACACGGTTCTCTCTGCGTACCTGGTTTGGAGGTGCAGGGTGTGTTGCTGTGTACACTGTTCTCTCTCTGTACCTGGTTTGGAGGTGCAGGACGGGTTGTGTGTACACGGCTCTCTCTGTGTACCTGGTTTGGAGGTGCAGGACAGGTTGTGTGTACACGGTTCTCTCTGTGTACCTGGTTTGGAGGTGCAGGGTGTGTTGCTGTGTACACTGTTCTCTCTCTGTACCTGGTTTGGAGGTGCAGGGTGTGTTGCTGTGTACACTGTTCTCTCTCTGTACCTGGTTTGGAGGTGCAGGGTGGGTTGCTGTGTACACTGTTCTCTCTCTGTACCTGGTTTGGAGGTGCAGGGTGGGTTGCTGTGTACACTGTTCTCTCTCTGTACCTGGTTTGGAGGTGCAGGGTGGGTTGCTGTGTACACTGTTCTCTCTCTGTACCTGGTTTGGAGGTGCAGGACGGGTTGCTGTGTACACTGTTCTCTCTCTGTACCTGGTTTGGAGGTGCAGGGTGGGTTGCTGTGTACACTGTTCTCTCTCTGTACCTGGTTTGGAGGTGCAGGACGGGTTGTGTGTACACGGTTCTCTCTGCGTACCTGGTTTGGAGGTGCAGGACGGGTTGTGTGTACACGGTTCTCTCTGCGTACCTGGTTTGGAGGTGCAGGACGGGTTGTGTGTACACGGCTCTCTCTGCGTACCTGGTTTGGAGGTGCAGGACGGGTTGTGTGTACACGGCTCTCTCTGTGTACCTGGTTTGGAGGTGCAGGACGGGTTGTGTGTACACGGTTCTCTCTGCGTACCTGGTTTGGAGGTGCAGGACGGGTTGTGTGTACACGGCTCTCTCTGCGTACCTGGTTTGGAGGTGCAGGACGAGTTGTGTGTACACGGCTCTCTCTCTGTACCTGGTTTGGAGGTGCAGGACGGGTTGTGTGTACACGGCTCTCTCTGCGTACCTGGTTTGGAGGTGCAGGACGGGTTGTGTGTACACGGTTCTCTCTGCGTACCTGGTTTGGAGGTGCAGGGTGTGTTGCTGTGTACACTGTTCTCTCTCTGTACCTGGTTTGGAGGTGCAGGACGGGTTGTGTGTACACGGCTCTCTCTGCATACCTGGTTTGGAGGTGCAGGACGGGTTGTGTGTACACGGCTCTCTCTGCGTACCTGGTTTGGAGGTGCAGGACGGGTTGTGTGTACACGGCTCTCTCTGCGTACCTGGTTTGGAGGTGCAGGACGGGTTGTGCGTACACGGCTCTCTCTGCGTACCTGGTTTGGAGGTGCAGGGTGTGTTGCTGTGTACACTGTTCTCTCTCTGTACCTGGTTTGGAGGTGCAGGACGGGTTGTGTGTACACGGCTCTCTCTGCGTACCTGGTTTGGAGGTGCAGGACGGGTTGTGTGTACACTGTTCTCTCTCTGTACCTGGTTTGGAGGTGCAGGACGGGTTGTGTGTACACGGCTCTCTCTGCGTACCTGGTTTGGAGGTGCAGGACGGGTTGTGTGTACACGGCTCTCTCTGCGTACCTGGTTTGGAGGTGCAGGACGGGTTGTGTGTACACGGCTCTCTCTGCGTACCTGGTTTGGAGGTGCAGGGTGTGTTGCTGTGTACACTGTTCTCTCTCTGTACCTGGTTTGGAGGTGCAGGACGGGTTGTGTGTACACGGCTCTCTCTGCGTACCTGGTTTGGAGGTGCAGGACGGGTTGTGTGTACACTGTTCTCTCTCTGTACCTGGTTTGGAGGTGCAGGACGGGTTGTGTGTACACGGTTCTCTCTGCGTACCTGGTTTGGAGGTGCAGGACGGGTTGTGTGTACACGGCTCTCTCTGCGTACCTGGTTTGGAGGTGCAGGACGGGTTGTGTGTACACGGCTCTCTCTGCGTACCTGGTTTGGAGGTGCAGGGCGTGTTGCTGCAGCTTGGCTCTGGTGTGGTTGTTGCTGTTTTCACTACGGGAGACGAGGCTCTGGATGACTTCTTGGAATCGGCGGTAACCTCTGGGATAAGCTCTGGCATGCTCCACTTCCCATTGATGTGTTCAAATTCCTGCACCTGACAACAGAGGAAAGGTGACACGAGGGTGAGTGACCCATCCACCGCCCGCTCAGCCAGCCCTGGTCACTGTATAGCAACGGACACGTGTGACAACACCGCGCCTTGAGGAATAGTATTTTAATCTTGTTCCTGTTTCTAGCAGGCCCTGCCAGTTGTCAGTACCGAGATGTCTGTACCCGGTGTCCTCTAATTGTTCCTGAAGCAGTATAATTGACACCATCCTGATTTTAATCTGGCCTAATGCAGGGTTCTGGGGTTTAGTGTTCCTTTCGGGATTGCAGAGTGGAGTTTGGTTTGGGGATGATTGACAGGCCTGGGGACTTTCTTCCCCCCCCCCCCCCCCCCCACACACACAGAAAAGTCTAAGTTTTTAGCTTTGGTTCTCAGCTGCTGTTTCATAGAAACCCTACAGTGCAGAAGGAGGCCATTCGGCCCATCGAGTCTGCACCGACCACAATCCCACCCAGGCCCTACCCCCACATATTTACCCACTAATCACTCTAACCTACGCATCCCAGGACTCTAAGGGGCAATTTTTAACCTGGCCAATCAACCTACCCCGCACATCTTTGGTCTGCGGGAGGAAACCGGAGCACCCGGAGGAAACCCACGCAGACACGAGGAGAATGTGCAAACTCCACACAGACAGTGACCCGAGCCGGGAATCGAACCCGGGACCCTGGAGCTGTGAAGCAGCAGTGCTAACCATTGTGCTACCGTGCCGCCCTGTTGGAAGCTGACGGAAGAAGGGAACACCTCTCTCTCTCTCTCAAAGAACAAAGGAACAGCACAGCACAGGAACAGGCCCTTCGGCCCACCAAGCCTGCGCCGATCACGCTGTCCTATCTCGACCTACCGCCTGTATCGCTCTATTTCCCCGTCTCTTCATGCGTCTATCCAGATAGGTCTTAAATGTGGCTAACATATCTGCCTCAACCACCTCACTTGGCAGTGCATTCCAGGCCCCCACCACCCTGTGTAAAAAACTCCCCCCGCACATCTCCACTGAACCTCTCCCCCCCCTTACCTTGAACTTGTGCCCCCTTGTAATCGTCATTTCCGCCCCTGGGGAAAAAGCTTCCAACTGTTCACCCTATCCCTACCCCTCATAATTTTATAAACTTCTATCAGGTCACCCCCTCAACCTCCGTCTTTCCAGGGAGAACAATCCCAGTTTATTCAATTTCCCCTCATAGCTAATACCCTCCATACCTGGCAACATCCCGGTAAACCTTTCCTGCACTCCCTCCAAAGCCTCCACATCCTTCTGGTAGTGTGGTGACCAGAATTGGACACAGGATTCCAAATGTGGCCGAACTAACATTTTTATACAATTGTAACATAATTTGCCAATTTTTCTACTCGATGCCCCGGTCGATGAAGACAAGCATTCCACGTGCCTTCTTCACCACCTGTGCTGCCACTTTTAAGGATCTGTGGGCCTGTGCTCCCAGATCTCTCTGTGTGTCGATGCTCCTGATGGCTCTGCCATTTATTTTGTAGCTCCCACCTGAATTGGATCGACCAAAATGCATCACCTCACATTTGTCCGGATTAATTTCCATCTGCCATTTCTCCGCCCAATTTTCCAGTCTATCTATATCCTGCTGTATTTTCTGACAATCTTCATCACTGTCCGCAACTCCAGCTCAAAGACTATTTCCTCGGGTGGATGGAGCTATTACAAGGGGGCATAACTATAGGGTTCGTGGTGGGAGATACAGGAAGGATATCAGAGGTAGGTTCTTTACGCAGAGAGTGGTTGGGGTGTGGAATGGACTGCCTGCAGTGATAGTGGAGTCAGACACTTTAGGAACATTTAAGCGGTTATTGGATAGGCACATGGAGCACACCAGGATGATAGGGAGTGGGATAGCTTGATCTTGGTTTCAGATAAAGCTCGGCACAACATCGTGGGCCGAAGGGCCCGTTCTGTGCTGTACTGAATCATAGAAACCCTAAAGTGCAGAAGGAGGCCATTCGGCCCATCGAGTCTGCACCGACCGCAATCCCACCCAGGCCCTGACCCCACATATTTACCCGCTAATCCCTCTAACCTACGCATCTCAGGACTCTAAGGGGCAATTTTTAACCTGGCCAATCAACCTAACCCACACATCTTTGGACTGTGGGAGGAAACCGGAGCACCCGGAGGAAACCCACGCAGACACGAGGAGAATGTGCAAACTCCACACAGACAGTGACCCGAGCCGGAAATCGAACCCGGGACCCTGGAGCTGTGAAGCAGCAGTGCTAACCACTGTGCTACTGTGCCGCCATACTGTTCTATGTTCCAGCGATCTTAGTATCATCCGCAAACTTGCTAATCAGCCCAGCTATGTTTTCTTCCAAGTCATTTATATATATTACAAACAACAGAGGTCCCAGCACTGATCCCTGTGGAACGCCACTAGTTACAGATCTCCATTCGGATAAAAACCCTTCCACTGCTACCCTCTGTCTTCTGTGGCCAAGCCAGTTCTGCATCCATCTAGCTAGTTCACCCGAGTCCGTGTGATTTAACCTTTTGTACCAACCTACCGTGAGGGACCATGTCAAATGCTTTACTAAAGTCCACTTAGACAACATCCACAGCCCTACCCTCGTCAATCATTTTTTTTTTGTCACTTTTGTCTCCAGAGGTTTTTTTTTGCAAAGTTCCAGGACTGGGAAGCCTCAGAGATTTGTTCCAACGATTAAAGAGCCAATTCACAGCAGGTGTAAAAAAACAATAAGCTGAAAATCCAGCATCGCATGAGCAAACTTGCTTTTTGTGGCAAGTCTGAAGAGGGGTGTGTGTCTGTGGGATGGTTTTTGACTTGGAACAGCAGAGGTAGCTGTTAAGGTTTAGACTGTGTCATGTTTGAATCTTGCAATTGGTAAAAGTTATGCTAATTCTTTTTGTTATATTTTAACTGTGTTCTTAAATAAACTTTGTTTGATAAAAGCTTCCTAGTGGGTCACTTGTGAGAGATCCTGTGTATGCATGGCCCTGTTTGCTTCTATGTAAATACTTCATTTTAAGATATTTCTGCCGATGCACTGTTACCATTTAAATGCTAGACTGTCGACTAACTCTGCTAAGCGGCACGGTAGCACAGTGGTTAGCACTGCTGCTTCACAGCTCCAGGGACCTGGGTTCGATTCCCGGCTTGGGTCACTGTCTGTGTGGAGTTTGCACATTCTCCTCGTGTCTGCGTGGGTTTCCTCCGGGTGCTCCGGTTTCCTCCCACAGTCCAAAGATGTGCGGGATAGGTTGATTGGCCATGCTAAAAAATTGCCCCTTAGTGTCCTGAGATGCGTAGGTTAGAGGGATTAGTGGGTAAAATATGTAGGGATATGGGGATAGGGCCTGGGTGGGATTGTGGTCGGTGCAGACTCGATGGGCCGAATGGCCTCTTTCTGTGCTGTAGGGTTTCTATGATGATTTCTAATTGTAGCTGGCTTGACTACATGTAGGCATGATGGGTTAGCTAAACATTGACTGCATTCCTGAGGGGGTACACAACACAGGCAAACAAGTTTCTCCTAACAGCAAGGGAGTATTGCAAGCCTAGTGGTATTATCGCTGGAATTTTAATCCAGAAACCCAGCTAATGTCCTGGGGGGACCCGGGTTCGAATCCCCGCCACGGCAGACGGTGGAATTTGAATTCAATAAAAAATATCTGGGATTAAGAATCTACTGATGACCCATTGTCGGAAAAACCCATCTGGTTCCCTTTAGGGAAGGAAATCTGCCGTCCTTACCCCGGTCTGGCCTACATGTGACTCCAGAGCCACAGCCAATGTGGTTGACTCTCAACTGCCCTCCAAGGGGCAACTAGGGATGGGCAATGCCAGTGACGCCCATGTCCCATGAATGAATTTTTAAAAAGCTGCGAAAAACACTTCCAATAACACGATAAGGATTGAAATATATTTTGGATTTTAGCGTGTCCTTTTTCAGTTTCAAGATCCTGTTGAAGTTCAGTCCAGTTCAAGGGTCTGGCTGAGAAGCCAGTCTCCAAGGTTTGCTTTTCTTTTCCTTCCGTCATGTTGTTAATCTGAACCTTAACAGCTAGCTATCTATGTTGTTCCGTTCACTAAAAGAAAACCATTTTAAAACTCGTACTACTGCTGTCCTTCTTCAAACGAGTGAATGAACCCAAAACTTGAATCATACCTCGAGTGAAACATCTTACGCGCATCTTGGTGCCAAATTCAAACGCAAAACCTCGGGCCAAAAGAGAGAGCGCTGGAAAATCTCGGCAGGTCTGGCAGCATAGAATCATAGAAACCCTACAGTACAGAAAGAGGCCATTCGGCCCATCGAGTCTGCACCGACCACAATCCCACCCAGGCCCTACCCCCATATTCCTAGAATTTTTACCCACTAATCCCTCTAATCTACGCATCCCAGGACACTAAGGGGCAATTTTAGCACGACCAATCAACCTAACCTGCACATCTTTGGACTGTGGGAGGAAACCGGAGCACCCGGAGGAAACCCACGCAGACACGAGGAGAATGTGCAAACTCCGCACAGACAGTGACCCCGAGCCGGGAATCGAACCCAGGTCGCTGGAGCTGTGAAGCAGCAGTGCTAACCCACTGTGCTACCGCGCCGCATCTGTCAGAGAAAAAAGAGCTGACGTTTCCAGTCCCGTTGACACTTGGTCAAAGCTTTGACACAGGGTCGTCTGGACTGGAAACGTCAGCTCTTTTTCCTCTTACAGATGCTGCCAGACCTGCCGAGATTTTCCAGCGTTCTCTCTTTTGGTTTCAAGATTACAGCATCTGCAGGGATTTGCTTTTATCCAGTGTAAAACCGAGAGCGTAGGCTGACTTTGTTAAAGTTGGTTCATTGGTCACCAGTAAGGCAGTGAATTTACTGTGAAATTCCCCTCGTCGCCACAGTCCGGCGCCTGTTCGGATCAACCGCGCCTAAACATCTTGGGAGTGTCCGGCTTGGGTCTTTACAGGACGTGGAGATGCCGGCGTTGGACCGGGGTGAACACAGTAAGAGTTTTAACAACACCAGGTTAAAGTCCAACAGGTTTATTTGGTACCAAATGCCATTAGCTTTCGGAGCGCTGCTCCTTCGTCAGATGGAGTGGAAATCCGCTCTCAAACAGGGCACAGAGACACAAAATCACGTTACAGAACACTGATTAGAATGGTTGGCTGTAGAGATTCGCATTCTAATCAGTATTCTGTAAGTTGATTTTGTGTCTCTGTGCCCTGTTTGAGAGCGGATATCCACTCCATCTGACGAAGGAGCAGCGCTCCCAAAGCTAATGGCATTTGCTACCAAATAAACCTGTTGGACTTTAACCTGGTGTTGTTAAAACTCTTACTGTGTTCTGTCAAGAAGCCAATTTTGTATCCATTTGGTACCTCACCCTGGATCCCGTGAGATTAACTCCCACTTACCTGACGAAGGAGCAGCGCTCCGAAAGCTAACGGTGTTTGCTACCAAATAAACCTGTCGGACTTTAACCTGGTGTTGTTAAAACTCTTAGTGTGTCTTGACACACAAGGTGAGGCAGAAGCTTTGGGCTCTGAAATTACAAACAGGCCAGAGTTTCAGGGTGGGGGTCTTTGTCCTCAGTGACAGGATAGGGCACATTCAGTGATCCACCTGACATCCGTCCCTGGGTGCCAGGCAACACCACCAGGTAGTTTTTCTTGCCCACTGAGGATAAACCTCAAGAGACTGGAATAGCGAGTAGGGTAAGTGTGGGTGGCAGCGCTCCCTTTAACGTTAGGGTTTGAATCATGACAATTTGTGCTCACTTCTCTTCCCCACGCCAGCCCACAACTGAGCAGATTTATTCAATCTGCTTTTCCACCTCGCCAACGCCACGATCCGAACAAGATTATTTTTTATTCGTTCGTGGGGCCTGGGCTTCATTGGCTGGCCAGCATTTATTGTCCATTCTTAGTGTCGGGTCCTCGGAGTTGCAAGACTAGAGTGGCCACCAGACTCATCCGAGCGTGGAAACAGGAAGGGTTTCTCCCCCCCGCCCCAACAGTCGGCTTGGGCAGATTTAGGGTAGGGGTATTAGCGGGGTAAATGCGTGGGATAGGACCTGGGAAGAATGCTCTGTCATTGTGCAGACTTAATGGGCCGAATGGCCTCCTTCTGCCCTGTGGGGTTTCTATGATTCACCCATCTTTCCCTTTCCGAGGCGGCTGTCAGCAGGACGGGGGTTGGTGAGCAGGAAAATGGTGTGCTTGCAAACAAGATGGAAGAAATCCTCCACCCTCCCCGTCACGGCATGGAGATTCACCTTGCTGTGTTCGTGTGCTGTGCTAATCATCCAGTCCCGTCGCTCCTACTGTCACCCACATGCATTTCCCCAACTGTTCAGCACTCACCTTCTTCTTCACCAGTGACATGACTCCTATCCTGGTCAGGACCTGCTGCCTGGAGAGACCCTCTCGTGGCACTCCATCCGCAAACGTCTCCGCACCATCAGCTCCAGGTTCACACAGGTGCCTCATGAAGAGGGACACGTAAGCCCTACGGTCAAACACAGAGGCCTGAGACGGGCAGACGGGCGCAGGCAGGGGCAGAGACGGGCGCAGGCAGGGGCAGAGACGGGCGCAGGCAGGGGCAGAGACGGGCGCAGGGAGGGGCAGAGACGGGCGCAGGGAGGGGCAGAGACGGGCGCAGGGAGGGGCAGAGACGGGCGCAGGCGGGGCAGAGACGGGCGGGCGCCGGCAGGGGCAGAGACGGGCGGGCGCAGGCGGGGCAGAGACGGGCGGGCGCAGGCGGGGCAGAGACGGGCGGGCGCAGGCGGGGGCAGAGACGGGCGGGCGCAGGCGGGGCAGAGACGGGCGGGCGCAGGCGGGGCAGAGACGGGCGGGCGCAGGCGGGGCAGAGACGGGCGGGCGCCGGCAGGGGCAGAGACGGGCGGGCGCAGGCAGGGGCAGAGACGGGCGGGCGCAGGCAGGGGCAGAGACGGGCGGGCGCAGGCAGGGGCAGAGACGGGCGGGCGCAGGCAGGCGCAGAGACGGGCGGGCGCAGGCAGGCGCAGAGACGGGCGGGCGCAGGCAGGCGCAGAGACGGGCTGGCGCACGCAGGCACAGACAGGCGGGCGCACGCAGGGACAGAGACGGGTGGGCGCACTTAGACAGAGGGACGGGCGGGCGGAGGCAGGTTCAGAGACGGGCGGGTGCACGCAGAGGGACGGGCGGGCGGAGGCCGGCACAGAGACGGGCGGGTGCACGCAGACAGAGGGACGGGCGGGCGGAGGCAGGCACAGAGACGGGCGGGCGCACGCAGACAGAGGGACGGGCGGGCGCACGCAGACAGAGGGACGGGCGGGCGCACGCAGACAGAGGGACGGGCGGGCGCACGCAGACAGAGGGACGGGCGGGCGCACGCAGACAGAGGGACGGGCGGGCGCACGCAGACAGAGGGACGGGCGGGCGCACGCAGACAGAGTGACGGGCGGGCGCGCACACACACAGACAATATGAAACAGAGGGCAGACTCACTTGAACTCTTTCTCACTCTTGCCTCGCAGATCCCGGACCAGCCACTGGGAGTTGAAAGCGTCCTGAGGAGGCATCCCCCACCTCATCACAGCATTGAGGAAGGCCTTCCTCTGGCGAGTGTTAAATCCTAAAACCTGCGGTGTCGGGGTGTGGGTGCGGGGGGAGAGATTCGAAAGGAGAGATTTCAGACTGGGAAAGGTGTGTTTACTCAGTTTCCAACACAGCTCACCGGGTGGCGGGAGACAGCCCAGCCCCGGCAGTGCGATGTGGGCTGATGGTGCACAGGAGCCCCGAGACACCTCAAGTGTAAGTGACTCTGCAGCTTGGTGACTGAAACCGCGGCTAACCTGCTGCTGTGCAACATTTCCTGATGTGGAGATGCTGGCGTTGGGACTGGGGTAAACACAGTAGGAAGTCTCACAACACCAGGGTAAAGTCCAACTGGTTTGTTTGGTAGCACGAGCTTTCGGAGTGTCGCTCCTTCTTCAGGACCCCCTTCCTGTCGGGGAACACTTCAGCAATCACGGGCATTCAGCCCTCTCTCTTCCACACATCTTGGGGTAAGCGTCCTCCAAGGCGGCCTTCACGACAGCGCAGAGTCGCTGATCAGAAACTGATAGACAAGTTCCGCACACATGAGGACGGCCTCAACCCGGATCTTGGGTTCATGTCACACTATCTGTAACCCCCACGACTTGCCTGGGCTTGCAAAATCTCACTAACTGTCCTGTCTGGAGACAATACACATCTCTTTAACCTGTGCATAACGCTCTCTCCACTCACATTGTCTGTACCTTTAAGACTTAATTAGCTGTAAAGACTCGCATTCCAACCATTATCTTGTAAATTGAGTTTGTCTCTATATGTGCCCTGTTTGTGAACACAACTCCCACTCACCCGACGAAGGAGCAGCGCTCCAAAAGCTCGTGCTACCAAATAAACCTGTTGGACTTTAACCTGGTGTTGTGAGACTTCTTACTGTGCAACATTTCACGCAGTGTTGCCATTCCCCCAATCACCGTGAACCCACGCGCACGCACACACGCGCACGCACACGAAACTGGGATTGCTGCCATCAGAAAAGCCAAAGATGGTCATGATGTAGTCACTGACTTCAGCCCAAGTTCTTAGCCTCACCCCCTCCCCACTCGAGCATTGGGGCCAGAGGCCGTGTGTGCTGTGTGGCTAACAGGCAGGCCTCTCTTTAGGCTGCCTGTGGACTGCAAATCCTTCACACAGTGTTGTCGTGTTCGTCCTGTATGAGGGAGGGGGCCGGGTCTCAAAAAACCCCCTCCAGGAACCCAGGACAGTCAGCGCTTGTCAGTGACCCATTCACATGAGTAAGGCCGTCATCACTTGGCAACCAACACAAATCAGCACCTCTGCTTTGCTGCACCCACTCTCTCCCGCTGCTCACTCTCTCTTCCACACGGTGGGTTAGCGCCGCTGCCTCACAGCGCCAGGTATCCCAGTTCCGATTCCCGGCTTGGGTCACTGTCTGTGCGTAGTTTGCACGTTCTCCCCGTGTCTACGTGGGTTTCCTCCGGGTGCTCCGGTTTCCTCCCACAGCCCAAAAGATAGAACATAGAACAGTACAGCACAGAACAGGCCCTTCGGCCCACGATGTTGTGCCGAGCTTTATCTGAAACCAAGATCAAGCTATCCCACTCCCTATCATCCTGGTGTGCTCCATGTGCCTATCCAATAACCGCTTAAATGTTCCTAAAGTGTCTGACTCCACTATCACTGCAGGCAGTCCATTCCACACCCCAACCACTCTCTGCGTAAAGAACCTACCTCTGATATCCTTCCTATATCTCCCACCACGAACCCTATAGTTATGCCCCCTTGTAATAGCTCCATTCACCCGAGGAAATAGTCTTTGAACGTTCACTCTATCTATCCCCTTCATCATTTTATAAACCTCTATTAAGTCTCCCCTCAGCCTCCTCCGCTCCAGAGAGAACAGCCCTAGCTCCCTCAATCTTTCCTCATAAGACCTACCCTCCAAACCAGGCAGCATCCTGGTAAATCTCCTTTGCACTCTTTCCAGCGCTTCCACATCCTCCTTATAGTGAGGTGACCAGAACTGCACACAATACTCCAAATGTGGTCTCACCAAAGTCCTGTACAGTTGCAGCATAACCCCACGGCTCTTAAACTCCAACCCCCTGTTAATAAAAGCTAACACACTATAGGCCTTCTTCACAGCTCTATCCACTTGAGTGGCAACCTTCAGAGATCTGTGGATATGGACACCAAGATCTCTCTGTTCCTCCACAGTCTTCAGAACCCTACCTTTGACCCTGTAATCCACATTTAAATTAGTCCTACCAAAATGAATCACCTCACATTTATCAGGGTTAAACTCCATCTGCCATTTTTCAGCCCAGCTTTGCATCCTATCTATGTCTCTTTGCAGCCTACCACAGCACTCCACCTCATCCACTACTCCACCAATCTTGGTGTCATCAGCAAATTTACTGATCCACCCTTCAGCCCCCTCCTCTAAGTCATTAATAAAAATCACAAAGAGCAGAGGACCAAGCACTGATCCCTGTGGCACTCCGCTAGCAACCTGCCTCCAATCCGAAAATTTTCCATCGACCACCACCCTCTGTCTTCGATCAGACAGCCAGTTACCTATCCAATCGGCCAACTTTCCCTCTATCCCAAAAGATGTGCGGGTTAGGTTTATTAGTCGTGATAAATTGCCCCTTGGTGTCCCATGATTTGAGGGTTCGGGGGTTAGTAGGGCAAGGGTTACAGAGATAGGGGCTGGGTGGGATTGTTGGCGGTGCAGGATTGGGTGGGCCAAATGGCCTGTTTCCATGCTGTAAACCTCTATGACTGTGTGGAGTTTGCACGTTCTCCTCATGTCTGCGTGGGTTTCCTCTGGGTGCTCCAGTTTCCTCCCACACTCCAAAGATGTGCAGGTTAGGTGGATTGGCCATGCTAAATTGCCCCTTAGTGTCCAAAGATGTGCAGGTTAGGTGGATTGGTCATGCTAAATTGCCCCTTACCGTCCAAAGATGTGTAGGTTAGGTGGATTGGCCATGCTAAATTGCCCCTTACTGTCCAAAGATGTGTAGGTTAGGTGGATTGGCCATGTTAAATTGCCCCTTAGTGTCCAAAGATGTGCGGGTTAAGTGGATTGGCCATGCTAAATTGCCCCTTAGTGTCCAAAGATGTGCAGGTTAGGTGGATTGGCCATGCTAAATTGCCCCTTAGTGTCCAAAGATGTGCAGGTTAGGTGGATTGGCCATGCTAAATTGCCCCTTAGTGTCCAAAGATGTGTCGGTTAGGTGGATTGGCCATGTTAAATTGCCCCTTAGTGTCCAAAGATGTGCGGGTTAAGTGGAATGGCTATGGGAAATATGTGGGCTTACGGGTAGAGGGCGGGGGAAAGTGTCTAGGTGAGACCTTCTGTCAGAGAATCTGTGCAGACTCAATCGGCTGAGTGGCCTCTTCTGCGCTGGAGGGATTCTATGATTTGATTAGCGATGTCTGTGCCAGCTCTCTACGCAATCAATTCAGCTAGCCCCACTCCCACAAAGACCAGAAACACTGGCACCAAGGCTTCTGTGAACACTGTCACTAAACTGCGAAGCTGGAACGGCAGGCGAGGGAAGGGTTTTATTTGGGATGCCTGAAATGGAAAGGTAGAGGCTTGGTTAGCAGCAGGATGAATAGTGAGGGTGAGAGGTAGTCCGGTATCTGCTCTTCTCCCATTCCCCCTCAGACAGCAGGACACTCCTTGCATCCCAGTGCAAGCAGATCACACATCATTGCAGCACCAGCCAATCATAGAATCCCTACAGTGCAGGGAGGAGGCCATTCGGCCCATCGAGTCTGCACTGACCACAATCCCACCCAGGCCCCTATCCCCCGTAAACCCGCATACTTACCCTGCTAAATCTCTGACACATAGGGTCAAATTTAGCATGGCCAATCCCCCTAACCTGCATCTTCGGACGGTGGGAGGAAACCGGAGCACCCGGAGGAAACCCACGCAGACACGGGGAGAATGTGCAGACTCCGCGCAGACAGTGACCCGAGCCGGGAATCGAACCCGGGTCCCTGGCGCTGTGAGGCAGCAGTGCTAACCACTGTTCCACCCACGTCTTATATTGGAATATATAGCATAGGGGGTGGCCACTTGGCCCATCATAGCTGTGTAGACTCTTTGCTATTGCAATGTAAATCTTATCACCTATCTGTGCACGCCAGGAGCCCTGCATCGTCCTCCGCTAATTAATTACCTCAATGTTCCCCCCGACTCGAGCCAG
This sequence comes from Mustelus asterias, assembly GCF_964213995.1. NCBI lineage: Eukaryota > Metazoa > Chordata > Chondrichthyes > Carcharhiniformes > Triakidae > Mustelus > Mustelus asterias. Next base: position 91,963 of record NW_027590690.1, read on the forward strand.
CAAAGGTGGAAGCGGTTTGTCCTTCTCACCCCGGAGCTGTCGCTTGGATTGCCGGCGACCTTCAGGGACAAAGGAAAAGTATTAATCTGCCAGCATTTATGAATCTATTAGCAAGAATTTGGCTGAAACTCATGGAGCTCGTGTCCTCTCAGCACTGCGGCTATCCCTACAACACAGACTGCACCGTCACAAGGGTAATTACCAATGGGTAATGAATGCTAGTCTACGAGCAACAGCCACATAACCACAAAAGGTCAAGTACAACACGCGTGCGCGGTCCCCCCCGCTACAGAGCGCAGGCTCTCTGCGCACGCGTGCGCGGCCCCCCCCCCCTACAGAGCGCAGGCTCTCTGCACGCGCGGCCCCCCCCCGCTACAGAGCGCAGGCTCTCTGCACGCGCGGCCCCCCCGCTACAGAGCGCAGGCTCTCTGCACACGCGTGCGTGGCCCCCCCGCTACAGAGCGCAGGCGCTCTGCACACGCGTGCGTGGGCCCTACCGCAGACTCTCTGCACACGCGTGCGCGGCCCCCCCTGCTACAGAGCGCAGGCTCTCTGCACACGCGCGCGCGGCGCCCCCGCCACAGAGCGCAGGCTCTCTGCACACGCGCGCGCGGCCCCCCCGCCACAGAGCGCAGGCTCTCTGCACACGCACACGCGGGCCCTGCTGCAGAGCGCAGGCTCTCTGCATACGGGCACACGGGGCCCCGCCACAGAGCGCAAGCTCTCTGCACACGCGCGCGCGGGCCCTACCGCAGAGCGCAGGCTCTCTGCACACGCGCGCACGGGGCCCCGCCACAGAGCGCAGGCTCTCTGCACACGCGCGCGCGGGCCCTACCGCAGAGCGCAGGCTCTCTGCACACGCGCGCACGGGGCCCCGCCACAGAGCGCAAGCTCTCTGCACACGCGCGCGCGGGCCCTACCGCAGAGCGCAGGCTCTCTGCACACGCGCGCACGGGGCCCCGCCACAGAGCGCAGGCTCTCTGCACACGCGCGCGCGGGCCCTACCGCAGAGCGCAGGCTCTCTGCACACGCGCGCACGGGGCCCCGCCACAGAGCGCAAGCTCTCTGCACACGCGCGCGCGGGCCCTACCGCAGAGCGCAGGCTCTCTGCACACGCGCGCACGGGGCCCCGCCACAGAGCGCAGGCTCTCTGCACACGCGCGCACGGGGCCCCGCCACAGAGCGCAAGCTCTCTGCACACGCGCGCACGGGGCCCCGCCACAGAGCGCAGGCTCTCTGCACACGCGCGCATGGGGCCCTGCCGCAGAGCGCAGGCTCTCTGCACACGCGCGCACGGGGCCCCGCCACAGAGCGCAGGCTCTCTGCACACGCGCGCGCGGGCCCTGCCGCAGAGCGCAGGCTCTCTGCACACGCGCGCATGGGGCCCTGCCGCAGAGCGCAGGCTCTCTGCACACGCGCGCGCGGGCCCTGCCGCAGAGCGCAGGCTCTCTGCACACGCGCGCATGGGGCCCCGCCACAGAGCGCAGGCTCTCTGCACACGCGCGCGCGGGCCCTGCCGCAGAGCGCAGGCTCTCTGCACACGCGCGCACGGGGCCCCGCCACAGAGCGCAAGCTCTCTGCACACGCGCGCGCGGGCCCTACCGCAGAGCGCAGGCTCTCTGCACACGCGCGCACGGGGCCCCGCCACAGAGCGCAGGCTCTCTGCACACGCGCGCATGGGGCCCTGCCGCAGAGCGCAGGCTCTCTGCACACGCGCGCACGGGGCCCTGCCGCAGAGCGCAGGCTCTCTGCACACGCGCGCACGGGGCCCCGCCACAGAGCGCAGGCTCTCTGCACACGCGCGCGCGGGCCCTACCGCAGAGCGCAGGCTCTCTGCACACGCGCGCACGGGGCCCCGCCACAGAGCGCAGGCTCTCTGCACACGCGCGCGCGGGCCCTGCCGCAGAGCGCAGGCTCTCTGCACACGCGCGCATGGGGCCCCGCCACAGAGCGCAGGCTCTCTGCACACGCTCGCGCGGGCCCTGCCGCAGAGCGCAGGCTCTCTGCACACGCGCGCATGGGGCCCCGCCACAGAGCGCAGGCTCTCTGCACACGCTCGCGCGGGCCCTGCCGCAGAGCGCAGGCTCTCTGCACACGCGCGCATGGGGCCCCGCCACAGAGCGCAGGCTCTCTGCACACGCTCGCGCGGGCCCTGCCGCAGAGCGCAGGCTCTCTGCACACGCGCACGGGCCCTGCCGCAGAGCGCAGGCACTCTGCACACGCGCGTGCGGGCCCTGCCGCAGAGCGCAGGCTCTCTGCATACGCGCGCACGGGCCCTGCCGCAGAGCGCAGGCTCTCTGCATGCGCGGGCCCTGCCGCAGAGCGCAGGCTCTCTGCATATGCGCGCGCGGGCCCTGCCGCAGAGCGCAGGCTCTCTGCACACGCGCATGGGCCCTGCCGCAGAGCGCAGGCTCTCTGCACACGCGCACGGGCCATGCCGCAGAGCGCAGGCTCTCTGCACACGCGCACGGGCCCTGCCGCAGAGCGCAGGCTCTCTGCACACACGCACGGGCCCTGCCGCAGAGCGCAGGCTCTCTGCACACGCGCGCGCGGCCCCTGCCGCAGAGCGCAGGCTCTCTGCACACACGCGCGCGGGCCCTGCCGCAGAGCGCAGGCTCTCTGCACACGCGCACGGGCCCTGCCGCAGAGCGCAGGCTCTCTGCACACGCGCACGGGCCCTGCCACAGAGCGCAGGCTCTCTGCACACGCGCGCAGGCCCTGCCACAGAGCGCAGGCTCTCTGCACACGCGCACGGGCCCTGCCACAGAGCGCAGGCTCTCTGCACACGCGCGCGCGGGCCCCGCCACAGAGCGCAGGCTCTCTGCACACGCGTGCGCGGCCCCTGCCGCAGAGCGCTGGCTCTCTGCATACGCGCGCGCGGGCCCCCCGCCGCAGGCTCTCTGCACACGCGCACCCTGCCGCAGAGCGCAGGCTCTCTGCACACGCGCACGGGCCCTGCCGCAGAGCGCAGGCTCTCTGCATACGCGCGCATGGGGCCCCGCCACAGAGCGCAGGCTCTCTGCACACGCTCGCGCGGGCCCTGCCGCAGAGCGCAGGCTCTCTGCACACGCGCGCATGGGGCCCCGCCACAGAGCGCAGGCTCTCTGCACACGCTCGCGCGGGCCCTGCCGCAGAGCGCAGGCTCTCTGCACACGCGCGCATGGGGCCCCGCCACAGAGCGCAGGCTCTCTGCACACGCTCGCGCGGGCCCTGCCGCAGAGCGCAGGCTCTCTGCACACGCGCACGGGCCCTGCCGCAGAGCGCAGGCACTCTGCACACGCGCGTGCGGGCCCTGCCGCAGAGCGCAGGCTCTCTGCACACGCGCACGGGCCATGCCGCAGAGCGCAGGCTCTCTGCACACGCGCACGGGCCCTGCCGCAGAGCGCAGGCTCTCTGCACACACGCACGGGCCCTGCCGCAGAGCGCAGGCTCTCTGCACACGCGCGCGCGGCCCCTGCCGCAGAGCGCAGGCTCTCTGCACACACGCGCGCGGGCCCTGCCGCAGAGCGCAGGCTCTCTGCACACGCGCACGGGCCCTGCCGCAGAGCGCAGGCTCTCTGCACACGCGCACGGGCCCTGCCACAGAGCGCAGGCTCTCTGCACACGCGCGCAGGCCCTGCCACAGAGCGCAGGCTCTCTGCACACGCGCACGGGCCCTGCCACAGAGCGCAGGCTCTCTGCACACGCGCGCGCGGGCCCCGCCACAGAGCGCAGGCTCTCTGCACACGCGTGCGCGGCCCCTGCCGCAGAGCGCTGGCTCTCTGCATACGCGCGCGCGGGCCCCCCGCCGCAGGCTCTCTGCACACGCGCACCCTGCCGCAGAGCGCAGGCTCTCTGCACACGCGCACGGGCCCTGCCGCAGAGCGCAGGCTCTCTGCATACGCGCGCATGGGGCCCCGCCACAGAGCGCAGGCTCTCTGCACACGCTCGCGCGGGCCCTGCCGCAGAGCGCAGGCTCTCTACAAGCGCACACACGCACAAACACAGCAGAGCGCGGGCTCCACCCTCTCCACACATACAGCCCCCGTGGGCTGTGTCCTGTCTACACACAGCCTCACTGCAGCGTGCGGGCTGCATCCTCCCTACACACTGTCCAGTCAGTGTGCGTCACTTCTGCAAACTAATCCACAGTCAAGGGAATGAAAATTTCAAACCTACCTTCAGGCCTTTCATCAAAATCTTCATCTTCTTCCTCCGAGCCAACCGAATACTCTGACTGGTTGTCTGAAACGTCATCCTGCCAGTCTGGAACGTTAGGTAGAAAAGAGAAGATCATTACTTGTCTTAACTTGTGACTTTTTTCTTTAAAAATACACCGATTATTTGCCCCATTGCAGTTTTATTCTCGTTGTCTCACAGGAGGATTGGCATACCAACAGAGTCACCTTTGGGCTGAGCTGTAACGTTCCAAGCCGTCAGACTGAAGAGGTTGCTGGACCCAGCAATCTGGAAATCAATCCCGTCCGTGGTTAACTCTGTTCCCATTTGACAACTCCAGGTGAGAACGAATGAAATTTCAGCCAAAGCTGGGCTGTACAGGGTCTGAGATTGACCAGAATCAGACACCGGAACTGGCACGAAATCCAACTCAAAATCGACTTCAGGAAGTGTAAAGGGAGAACATGCCCCTGTCTACATTAAGAACATTCAAATGGTCATTGGATAAACATATGGATGATATTGGAATAGTGTAGGTTAGAGGGGCTTTAGATTGGTTTCACTGGTCGGCACAACATCGAGGGCCGAAGGGCCTGTACTGCGCTGTAATGTTCTATGTTCTACATCAATGGGGATGAAGTAGAAAGGGTCGAGAGCTTCAAGTTTCTAGGTGTCCAGATCACAAACAACCTGTCCTGGTCCCCCCATGCCGACACTATAGTTAAGAAAGCCCCACCAACGCCTCTACTTTCTCAGAAGACTAAGGAAATTTTACGACTCTCACCAACTTTTACAGATGCACCATAGAAAGCATTCTTTCTGGTTGTATCACAGCTTGGTCTGGCTCCCGCTCTGCCCAGGACCGCAAGAAACTACAAAAGGTTGTGAACATAGCCCAGTCCATCACACAAACCAGCCTCCCATCCATTGACTCTGTCTACACTTCCCGCTGCCTCGGGGAAAAGCAGCCAGCATAATCAAGGACCCCCCCACGCACCCCGGACATTCTCTCTTCCACCTTCTTCCGTCGGGAAAAAGATACAAAAGTCTGAGGTCACGTACCAACCGACTCAAGAACAGCTTCTTCCCTGCTGCCGCCAGACTTTTGAATGGACCTACCTTCGCATTAAGTTGATCTTTCTCTACACCCTGGCTATGACTGTAACACTACATTCTGCACCCTCTCCTTTCCTTCTCAATGAACAGTATGCTTTGTCTGTATAGCGCGCAAGAAACAATACTTTTCACTGTGTCCCAACATGTGACAATAATAAATCAAATCAAATCCTTCTTCCTTATGTACTCTATGAACGGTATGCTCTGTCTGTATAGCACACAAGAAACAATACTTTTCACTGCATCCCGATACATGTGACAATAATAAATCAAATCAAATCCTGCTCCTGAGCTCAAGCGATGAAAGGATGTGAATGCATTGGAGAGTGTGCAGAAAAGGTTCACAGGAATAGTCTAGGGATGGGAAATTTCAGTTCATGGAAGTAAGTTTATTTATTAGTCACAGGTAAGGCTTACATTAACACTGCAATGAAGTTACTGTGAAATTCCCCTAGTTGCCACACTCTGGTGCCTGTTCGGGTCAATGCACCCCTAACCAGCACGTCTTTTGGACTGTGGGAGGAAACCGGAGCACCCGGAGGAAACCCACGCAGACACGGGGAGAACGTGCAGACTCCACACAGACAGTGACCCGAGGCCGGGAATCGAACCCGGGTCCCTGGCGCTGTGAGGCTAACCACTGTGCCACCCTGCTGCCATCAGGATAGGTTGGGACTGGTCTCCTTGGAGAGGAGGAGGAGGAGGAGGACAGGAGGAGATTTGATAGAGATGTTCAAAATCATGAGGAGGCTGGACAGAGTAGAGAGGGAGAAATTGTTCCCGCTCGCAAAAAGATCGAGGAGGAGACGGGCAAAGATTTAAAGTGATCTGCAAATGTGATGTGAGAAAAAGCTTTTTCACCCAGCGAGTGGTTGGGGTCGGGAATGTTCTGCCTGGAAGTGTGGTGGAGACAGGTTCAATCGAGGCATTAAAGAGGGCGTTAGATGATTATTTGAATAGAAACGATGCGTAAAGGTATGGGGGAAAGGCAGGGGAGTGACACTAAGTCATGATGTTCTTTTGGAGAGAGCCGGTGCTGACATGATGCCCCGTAACCATTCTACGGGGTATGGTGGTGATGGTATGAGGGATGGTGCAGATAATAATTATCGGGGTTACACATGGGGTGGAATTGGAGTTGAAATCCAGGTGGGGCAAGTCGGTGATGAAGAAGGTCACTGAGGGAGGAAATATGGCTGTGGAAGCGAGTCTTGGTAGATAACTTGTCCAGCACTAAGAGAGAAATGGAAAGCAGTGAAGGTGGACGGGGGTGGGGGTGACAGGGGGGGGTGCGGGTAGAGAGACATATGGAAATCCTGTCGGAGCTTTGACAAAGAGTCGTCTGGACACGAAACATAGAACATAGAACATAGAACATTACAGCGCAGAACAGGCCCTTCGGCCCACGATGTTGCACCGACCAGTTAAAAAAAAACTGTGACCCTCCAACCTAAACCAATTTCTTTTCGTCCATGAACCTATCTACGGATCTCTTAAACGCCCCCAAACTAGGCGCATTTACTACTGATGCTGGCAGGGCATTCCAATCCCTCACCACCCTCTGGGTAAAGAACCTACCCCTGACATCGGTTCTATAACTACCCCCCCTCAATTTAAAGCCATGCCCCCTCGTGCTGGATTTCTCCATCAGAGGAAAAAGGCTATCACTATCCACCCTATCTAAACCTCTAATCATCTTATATGTTTCAATAAGATCCCCTCTTAGCCGCCGCCTTTCCAGCGAAAACAATCCCAAATCCCTCAGCCTCTCCTCATAGGATCTCCCCTCCATACCAGGCAACATCCTGGTAAACCTCCTCTGCACCCTCTCCAAAGCCTCCACATCCTTCCTGTAATGTGGGGACCAGAACTGCACACAGTACTCCAAGTGCGGCCGCACCAGAGTTGTGTACAGTTGCAACATAACGCTACGACTCCTAAATTCAATCCCCCTACCAATAAACGCCAAGACACCATATGCCTTCTTAACAACCTTATCTACTTGATTCCCAACTTTCAGGGATCTATGCACACATACACCTAGATCCCTCTGCTCCTCCACACTATTCAAAGTCCTCCCGTTAGCCCTATACTCAACACATCTGTTATTCCTACCAAAGTGAATTACCTCACACTTCTCCGCATTAAACTCCATCCGCCACCTCTCGGCCCAACTTTGCAACCTGTCTAAGTCTTCCTGCAAACTACGACACCCTTCCTCACTGTCTACCACACCACCGACTTTGGTGTCATCAGCAAATTTGCTAATCCACCCAACTATACCCTCATCCAGATCATTAATAAATATTACAAACAGCAGTGGCCCCAAAACAGATCCCTGAGGTACACCACTTGTAACCGCACTCCATGATGAATATTTACTATCAACCACCACCCTCTGTTTCCTATCCGCTAGCCAATTCCTGATCCAATTTCCTAGATCACCCCCAATCCCATACATCTGCATTTTCTGCAGAAGCCTACCATGGTGAACCTTATCAAACGCCTTACTAAAATCCATATATACCACGTCAGCTCTTTTCTCTCCTGAACAGGTGCTGTTGCCAGACCTGCCGAGATTTTCCAGCATTTTCTCGTTTGGTTTCAGATTCCAGCATCCGCAGTAATTTGCTTTTATTCAATAATTATGGGAATGTCTACAGGGATGAAGAGCTTCAGATATGTAGAACTGGGACTGTCCTCAATGGAACGGACGTCCATGATTGAGGGGAGATTTGATGTCGGGGTATTCAAAATAATTAAGGGGAATGGACAGAGAAGGGAAGGGAAGAAACTGTCCAGTTTTGGTGGAAGAAGTGAGAACCAGTGGGTGCCGACGGAAGGTGCTCTGGCAAAAGAAGCAATGCGACATGAGGAAGAACGTAGCAAAGGTTTTGGATCTGGAATGAACTGCCGGGAGTGTGGTGGAGGCGGGTGCAATCGTGGTTTACAAAAGGGAACTGGGCAGTTATCGGCAGAGGAATTATTTGGGCTATGGGGTAAAGGCTGGGACGTGAGACGAGACAGAGCAGAACATAATAGGTCAAATCCGTGCCTCTTGCTCAAGCAATGCGGGAAAATGACTGGCACTCTCGACCAACCGTCCCAAATTCCAATAAAGGTGTGTGTTTGCTCTGTTAAAAGAGCGTCAGACAGCAGGAAGAATAGAGAATGCAACTTTATTAGAACAGAGAAGTTCAGGAGATATCTGTTAGAGGTGGTGAGGAATTATGATATTAAGGAATTATTAACTAGGGTTAAATTAAAAAGCAGAACCTCAAAAAGGTAACCATCACTGGATTATTATCTGAGCCATGAACAAATTGGCATCAGGGACATTAGATTACAGAGTTCAATGCGTGGGAAAAATATTACTAAACTAGAAAGAGTGCAGAAAAGATTTACTAGGATGCTACCGGGACTTGATGGTTTGAGTTATAAGGAGAGGCTGGATAGACTGGGACTTTTCTCTCTGGAGCGTAGGAGGCTGAGGGGTGACCTTATAGAGGTCTATAAAATAATGAGGGGCACAGATCAGCTAGATAGTCAACATCTTTTCCCAAAGGTAGGGGAGTCTAAAACTAGAAGGTATAGGTTTACGGTGAGAGGGGAAAGATACAAAAGTGTCCAGAGGGGCAATTTTTTCACACAGAGGGTGGTGAGTGTCTGGAATGAGACGCGAGAGGAAGTAGTAGAAGCGGGTACAATTTTGCCTTTTAATGAGCATTTACATGAGTAAGATGGGTATAGAGGGGTATGGGCCAAACATGGGCAATTGGGACTAGCTTAGTGGTTAAAAACTGGGCAACATGGACAAGGCAGGCCAAAATGGCCTGTTTCCATGCTGTAAACCTCTATGACTCTTTAAATGCTTTCTGAAGTTTATTTATTAGTGTCACAAGTAGGCTGACATTAACACAGCAATGAAGTTACTGTGAAAATCCCCTGGTTGCCAGACTCCGGCGCCTGTTCGGGTAACACTGAGGGAGAATTTAGCACGGCCGATGCACCCTAACCAGCACGTCTTTTGGGACTGTGGGAGGAAACCGGAGCACCCGGAGGAAACCCACGCAGACACGGGGAGAATGTGCAGACTCCACACAGACAGTGACCGGAGGCTGGGAATCGAACCCGGGTCCCCGGTGTTGTGAGGCAGCAGCGCTAACCCGCTGTGCGACTCAGTCATGGCGACCGGGCACCAGCAGTGGGGAAAGTGGGAGCTGTACTGCCGGGGCAGTCTGCACCTGAACCGTGCTGGGAGCGTTCTGGCGAGTTAGATGAGAGAACTTTAAACTGGATAGTGTGGGGGGGCGAGGGAAGGTGTGATAAATTGAAGGAAAGGGACAAGGCAAGAAAGCAAGGTAGCAATAAAGGTAATGATAGAGTGTGGCAGGAAGGGACAGAGTGTACAAACCTCAGAGTGAACCAGCAGATAAATCCAGAGTTGGCAAAACAAAAATAGTAAAATAACAGAACTAAAGGCTCAAATGAATGTGTGTGACCCGATAGCCCTGAGAGAGAGAGAGGTGGCTGCAAGGTGATCAATGCTGGGGCCTGGCTATTCGAGGGTACTTGTCATCTGGGCAGTTAGCAGTGGGGTTGCTCTGTTAACAATGACAGGAGTTTAATAGCGTATAAAAACAATTGGTGAGAGGGAGGGAGGAACTTAAAACAATTACAGGCACCAGGGAAAGGATACTGGGAAAACTCTTAGAACTGAAGGCGGGCAAGTCGCCAGGATCATAGAATCCTGCAGTGCAGAAGGAGGCCATTCGACCCATCAGGTCTGCGCCAACCACAATCCCACCCAGGCCCCATCCCCGTAACCCCATCCCCGTAACCCCTAGCTAGTCCCCCTAACACTAAGGGGCAATTTATCACGGCCAATCCCCCTAACCCGCACATCTTTGGACTGCGGGAGGAAACCGGAGCACCCGGAGAAAACCCACGCAGAAATGGGGAGAATGTGCAAACTCCACACAGACAGTGTCCTAAGCCGGGAATCGAACCCCCGGGCCCCTAGCGCTGTGAGGCAGCAGTGCTAACCACTGTGCCGCCTAATGAACTTCATCCTTGGGTCCTGAAACAGGTAGAGGGAGTAAATCTAATCTTCCAACATACCCTTGATACTGGAAATGCCCCATCAGATTGGGTAATTACAAGTCAGTTATAGCCTCACATCAGTCAGGATAAATGGGTCATTTTCAGGTTGGCAAGCTGGAGTAGCACAGGGTTCAGTGCAAGGGGCCTTACTTCATAGAAATCATAGAAACCCTACAGTGCAGAAGGAGGCCATTCGGTCCATCGAGTCTGCACCGACCACAATCCCACCCAGGCCCTACCCCCACATATTTTACCTGCTAATCCCTCTAACCTACGCATCTCTGGACTCTATGGGGCAATTTTTAACCTGGCCAATCAACCTAACCCGCACATCTTTGGACTGTGGGAGGAAACCGGAGCACCCGGAGGAAACCCACGCAGACACGAGGAGAATGTGCAAACTCCACACAGACAGTGACCCGAGCCAACTCCACACAGACAGTGACCCGAGCCGGGAATCGAACCTGGGACCCTGGAGCTGTGAAGCAGCAGTGCTAACCACTGTGCTACCGTGTCTGTAAACATGAGGTGGATTTTCACAGTAACTTCATTGCAGTGTGTTGCCAAGTTAGTGCTTGTAAGATTATTTTTTTAAATTCTAAAATGCTCCAAAAGTTGTAAAATGTTCTGGTCCTGTTAAAAAAAGGTAGTTTTTTTTCGGTCCGTTATTTTATTTTCGGTACTGAGGAGATGCAAGGTGGGCGCTGTACACAGACTGAAACATTACGTCGCCAGCCCAGGCAGTAACGCTACCAAAACACCAGAACACGTTTCTGAATCAATTTAAAATAGGCATTTGAATAACAGCAGCCTATCAGATTTGAATTTGATGTTTTTGGTAACCTGTAGACCGATCCTACTGCCGGGATTTTTGGTACGTCATCAAGGGTATAAAAGTCACAGCTTCCAGCTCCGGAGAGCCTGAAGACCGCCTGCCAGCAACGGCTTGAGAAAGAGAGACACAAACAGCAACTGTCTCTAACAGCGTAACAGCCACATTTATGTTTTAAAAGAGAGCCTCATCTCAATCGTAAAAGGTGCCAACAGAAGATAATGAAAATAGAAGGTAAAGAAGGAAGATTCCGGAAGACGACAAACCTGGTTAAAATTTTGAGTGTGACTAAAGATTCTATTTTTTTTGTTAATAAGTGGGAATTGTATCTATCTAAACAGCATTCCATTAGAATCGTGTTTTATTTAATTAATAGTTTAGTTAATCTGTTCACTGTTAGTTAGATAAATGAAGTGTTACTTGTTGATATTTACAGAGCGTGTCTCAGGTAGTTATTTTGATATAATCACCACAAGTTGCCGAAGAACAAGTATTAGCCCTTCGCACACTCACTTTAACAGATCATGAAGAGAGGTACTCCTCTGAGTGGTCGAGTGTTAGTTCCCAGAAAGGAGATCAAGTTCCCCTTCGTAACAAGTGTTAATGTAAGCCTACTTGCGACACTAATAAATAAACTTTAGACTGGATGAAGGGGCTGAATGTATGGTTAGGTTAGCCCTGGGTCCAACGGGGAAAGCGCACGGTGCCGCTACCTACCTTGGTCCTCCTGGGCAGCGTCGTTGTAGTTGACCTGCTTGCGGACCCGCTTGCCCTTGCCCAGGTTCCTGGCCAGGTCCTCCTGCTGCTGCTCGTAGTGGTGCCGCAGCAGCTTCTCCCAGTAGTCGGGGTCTACGTTCTCCTCTTGCTTGATGATCTCCCTCTCAATCTCCTCTTCCTGCAGACGTGCACACATAAAACAAAAACACCCACATCAGCAAGTGTCACAGCTAGTCAATCCCCGGTGGGAACCAAGTGCCTGTGGACCTCAAGCAGCTCAGCAACACCTCCTGGAAGGAGAGGGGCAGCATGTGGAATAACCACAGTAAGCTTCTCAACATAGTCAATGCATTGAAAATCAAAGGCAGCAGTAGTTATGAATTACTGTAGACATGCCTACTGTAGACATGCCTGCTGTAGACATGCCTGCTGTAGACATGCCTGCTGTAGACATGCCTGCTGTAGACATGCCTGCTGTAGACATGCCTGCTGTAGACATGCCTGCTGTAGACATGCCTGCTGTAGACATGCCTGCTGTAGACATGCCTGCTGTAGACATGCCTACTGTAGACATGCCTACTGTAGACATGCCTACTGTAGACATGCCTACTGTAGACATGCCTACTGTAGACATGCCTACTGTAGACATGCCTACTGTAGACATGCCTACTGTAGACATGCCTACTGTAGACATGCCTACAGTAGACATGCCTACAGTAGACATGCCTACAGTAGACATGCCTACAGTAGACATGCCTACAGTAGACATGCCTACAGTAGACATGCCTACAGTAGACATGCCTACTGTAGACATGCCTACAGTAGACATGCCTACTGTAGACATGCCTACTGTAGACATGCCTATAGTAGACATGCCTACAGTAGACATGCCTACAGTAGACATGCCTACAGTAGACATGCCTACAGTAGACATGCCTACTGTAGACATGCCTACTGTAGACATGCCTACTGTAGACATGCCTACTGTAGACATGCCTACAGTAGACATGCCTACAGTAGACATGCCTACAGTAGACATGCCTACAGTAGACATGCCTACAGTAGACATGCCTACAGTAGACATGCCTACAGTAGACATGCCTACAGTAGACATGCCTACAGTAGACATGCCTACAGTAGACATGCCTACAGTAGACATGCCTACAGTAGACATGCCTACAGTAGACATGCCTACAGTAGACATGCCTACAGTAGACATGCCTACAGTAGACATGCCTACAGTAGACATGCCTACAGTAGACATGCCTACAGTAGACTTGCCTACAGTAGACGTGGTCATGGGGATGATATGGCAGTGGGAGATTTTACATAAAGAAAACCCAACAGACTGGGTAATCAGAGTATATCCACCCTCATAGAAACACAGAAACTAGAAGCAGTAGACCCTTCGAGCCTGCTCCGCCATTCATTTATCATCATGGTTGGTCATCAAATTCAATATCCTGATTCCCCCCGCCCTTCCCCCCCATATCCCTCGATACCTTTAGCCCCAAGAGCGATATCTAATTTCTTCTTGAAATCACACAACATTTTGGCCTCAACTACTTTCTGTGGTAGTGAATTCCACACATTCACCACCCTCTGGGTGAAGAAAAGATGCACCATAGAAAGTATTCTTCCTGGTTGTACCACAGCTTGGTCTGGGGCTCCTGCTCTGCCCAAGATCGCAAGGAACTACAAAAGGGTCGTAAACGTAGCCCAATCCATCACACAAACCAGCCTCCCATCCATTGACTCCGTCTACACTTCCCGCTGCCTCGGGGAAAAGCAGCCAGCATAATCAAGGACCCCACGCACCCCGGACATTCTCTCTTCCACCTTCTTCTGTCGGGAAAAAGATACAAAAGTCTGAGGTCACGTACCAACCGACTCAAGAACAGCTTCTTCCCTGCTGCTGTCAGACTTTTGAATGGACCGACCTCGCATTAAGTTGATCTTTCTCTACACCCTAGCTATGACTGTAACACTACATTCTGCACTCTTTCCTTTCCTTCTCCCCTATGTACTCTATGAACGGTATGCTTTGTCTGTATAGCGCGCAAGAAACAATACTTTTCACTGTCTCCCAATACATGTGACAATAATAAATCAGATCAAAAAAAATTCTCCTCACCTCAGTCCTAAAAGATTTACCCCTTAACCTCAAACTTTACCCTATATCCTTAAACTATGACCCCTAATTCTGGACTTCCCCTACCAGATGACACCAAATCTGAGGTTCCGGTCACCACATTAGAGGAAGAATGTGATTGCACTGGAGGGGGTGCAGAGGAGATTCATCAGGTTTCCTCCAAGTGCTCTGGTTTCCTCCCACCGTCCAAAGATGCGCAGCTTAGGTGGATTGGCCATGCTAAATTACCCCTTAGCATCCAAAGATGTGTAGGTTAGGGGAACTGGCGGAGTAAATGTGTGGAGTTACGAGGAATGGGCCTGGGTAAGATGCTCTACCTGGGATGGAACATTTAAGTTATGAAGAGGTTGCAGAGGCTTGGGTTGTTTTCATTATAGTAACTCCACACATTTACTTCGCTAATTCCCCTCACCTACACATCTTGGAGGAAACCTGGTGAATCTCCTCTGTACCCCCTCCAGTGCAATCACATCCTTCCCATAATGTGGCAACCGGAACTACAGATAGGCCAGCTCATGCCAGAAATGGAGATCAGGGAAGGCGGAACAGAATAGGGTTCTTCTCTCTTTGCTGGGGTAGGTGCAGAAGATCCAAACGAGGGGACATCAAGATCAGTTAGTCAGGAGTAAAAGCCGAGGACTGCAAGTGCTGCAAGTTCTTTGGAAGCAAAAGCAAAGTGCTGGAAGGACTCAACAGGCCTGGCAGTATTCACAGGGAGAGAAACAGAGTTAACGTTTTGAGTCCAATGTGATGATTCTTTGGTAGTCATGATGTGGAGATGCCGGCGTTGGACTGGGGTAAACACAGTAAGAAGTTTAACAACACCAGGTTAAAGTCCAACAGGTTTATTTGGTAGCAAAAGCCTTTTTGCTACCAAATAAACCTGTTGGACTTTAACCTGGTGTTGTTAAACTTCTTACTATGATTCTTTGGGGCAGGACTTGTGGGGACAGAATGTACAATAGCCAAATTTACAGATGATACTGGAAGAGATGGGAAAGCAAGCCGCAATGAGGAAATAAGAAGTTTACAAATGGATTTGGGTGGCACAGTGGGTTAGCACTGCTGCCTCACAGCGCCAGGGACCCGGGTTCGATTCCTGCCTCGGGTCACTGTCTGTGTGGAGTCTGCACGTTCTCCCCGTGTCTGCGTGGGTTTCCTCCGGGTGCTCCGGTTTCCTCCCACCGTCCAAAGATGTGCGGGTTAGGTTGATTGGCCATGCTAAACTTCCCTTCGTGTCAGGGGGCTAACAGGGTAAATATGTGGGGCTACACGGATAGGGTCTGGGTGGGCTTGTTCTCATGTTTAATCAAATGTTCAAAAAGATGCTGGCGGAGGGCAATGATTAGGGGTTTTTACTTGAACCCATGTGGAGACACTTACTGAAAACCACGCTGGTGGTTAGAGAATCTCCCCGTTGACCAACATTTAGGAAGACATGCGAGAGAGCAAGGATATCTTACTGCAGCTGTACATCCCAGGGCCTTGGTGAGATCACACCTGGAGAATTATGTTCAGTTATGGTCGCCTTCTCTAAGACTTACCTGGATAGTCACATGAGCAGCCTGGGAATGGAGGGATACAAACGATTGGTCTAGTTGGACCAAGGAGCGGCACAGGCTTGGAGGGCCGAAGGGCCTGTTTCCTGTGCTGTACGGTTCTTTGTTCTCTTTAAAGGGTATATTTGCCATCGGGGAAGTTCAACCAAGGTTCACCAGACTGGTTTCTGGCACGGCAGGATTGTCTTACGAGGAGAGATTGGGTCGACTTGAGCCTGTATTCACTGGAACTTAGAAGAGTGAGAGGGGGATCTCATTGAAACGTGAGACAGGGCTGGGCGGACTGGACGCAGGGGTGTTGTTTCCTCTAGAGAAAGGGGGTGACAGTCTCAGGATACGGGGTAGGCCACTTAGAACCGAGATGGGGAGAAATCTCTTCACTCAGAGGGCGGTGAACCTGTGGAATTCTCTACCACAGAAGGCTGTGGAGGCCAAGTCACTCGATGTATTTAAGAAGGAAATAGATAGATTTCTAAACTCGAGGAGTATGGGGAGAGTGGGGGAGGATGGTGTGATAGAGGATCAGTAATGACCATGTTGAATGGAGAAGCAGACTCAAAGGGCCGAACGACCTACTCTTGCTCCCTATTTTTTGTTTCTATGGCCTGATCAACTCCCTTAATCTTCTCAGGATAAAAGCTTAGTCCATTTATATTTTTAATTAACGGAAATACTCCGGTCACGGAGCTTCTGTGAAACATAGAAGATAGGAGCAGGAGGAGGCCATTCGGCCCTTCGAGCCTGATCCCCCATTCATCACGATCATGGCTGATCGTCCAACTCAATACCCTTATCCTGCTTTCTCCCCATAACCTTTGATCCCGTTCGCCCCAAGTGCTATATAAGAACATAAGAAATAGGAGCAGGAGTAGGCCATCTAGCCCCTCGAGCCTGCCCCGCCATTCAACAAGATCATGGCTGATCTGAAGTGGATCAGTTCCACTTACCCACCTGATCCCTATAACCCCCTAATCCCCTTACCGATCAGGAATCCATCTATCCGTGATTTAAACATATTCAACGAGGTAGCCTCCACCACTTCAGTGGGCAGAGAATTCCAGAGATTCACCACCCTCTGAGAGAAGAAGTTCCTCCTCAACTCTGTCCTAAACTGACCCCCCTTTATTTTGAGGCTGTGCCCTCTAGTTCCAGCTTCCTTTCTAAGTGGAAAGAATCTCTCCACCTCTACCCTATCCAGCCCCTTCATTATCTTATAGGTCTCTATAAGATCCCCCCTCAGCCTTCTAAATTCCAACGAATACAAACCCAATCTGCTTAGTCTCTCCTCATAATCAACACCCCTCACTTCTGGTATCAACCTGGTGAACCTTCTCTGCACTCCCTCCAAGGCCAATATATCCTTCCGCAAATAAGGGGACCAATACTGCACGCAGTATTCCAGCTGCGGCCTCACCAATGCCCTGTACAGATGCAGCAAGACATCTCTGCTTTTATATTCTACTCCCCCTTGCGATAAATGCCAACATCCCATTTGCCTTCTTGATCACCTGTTGCACCTGCAGACTGGGCTTTTGCGTCTCATGCACAAGGACCCCCAGGTCCCTCTGCACAGTAGCATGTTGTAATTTCTTTCCATTTAGATAATAATCCAATTTGCTATTATTTCTTCCAAAGTGAATAACCTCGCCGCCTCTTGAATACATTCAATGTTTTGGCATCAACTACTTCCTGTGGGAATGAATTCCACAGGCTCACCGGGTGAAGAAATGTCTCCTCATCTCCGTCCTAAATGGTCTACCCCGAATCCTCAGACTGTGACCCCCTGGTTCTGGACTCCCCCCACCATCGGGAACATCCTCCCTGCATCTACCCTGTCTAGTCCTGTTAGAATTTTATAAGTCTCTATGAGATCCCCCCCCTCATTCGTCTGAACTCCAGCGAAAACAAAGAGGGATGAGAATGACTTAGAGCCATGATCTTTCTCGAGACATTAAAGCTGTTTTGTTTTTTTAACCTCCCTCTACAGATACTGCTGGAGCTGCAGAGTTCCAGAACGGGCATTGTTTAGTTTTTGCACAACTGTTTTACAAAGAACAAAGAAAATTGCAGCACAGGAGCAGGCCCTTCGGCCCTCCAAGCCTGCACCGACCATGCTGCCCCGACTGAACTAAAACCCCCTACCCTCCCGGGGACCATATCCCTCTATTCCCATCCTATTCATGTATTTGTCCAGACGTCCCTTAAAAGTCACTCTCGTATCCGCTTCCATTACCTCCCCCGACAGCAAGTTCCAGGCACCCACCACCCTCTGTGTAAAAAATCTGCCTCGTACATCTCCTTTAAACCTTGCCCCTCGCACCTTAAACCTGTGTCCCCCAGTAATTGATTCTTCCATCCTGGAAAAAAGCTTCTGACTATCCACTCTGTCCGTGCCTCTCATAATCTTCTAGACTTCTATCAGGTCGCCCCTCAACCTCCGTCGTTCCAGTGAGAACAAACCAAGTTTCTCCAACCTCTCCTCAAAGCTGATGCCCTCCATACCAGGCAACATCCTGGTAAACCTCCTCTGTACTCTCTCCAAAGCCTCCACATCCTTCTGGTAGTGTGGCGACCAGAACTGAACACTATATTCCAAGTGCGGCCTAACTAAGGTTCTATAAAGCTGCAACATAACTTGCCAATTTTTAAACTCAATGCCCCGGCCGATGAAGGCAAGCATTCCGTATGCCTTCTTGACTACCTTCTCCACCTGCGTTGCCCCTTTCAGTGACCTGTGTACCTGTACACCCAGATCCCTCTACCTATCAATACTCTTAAGGGTTCTGCCATTTACTGTTTTGGTCCCAATGTGCTTATAATGTGAACATTGGGTCAGGAAAGACATCTGGCAGACTTGTAGCAGCATGCCTTTTAGAGGGATAAAGAGAGGCGTGTTACCTCGGTGAGACAGTACCTCCGATGGGGTGACGGAGTCACACTCGTGGCACAGCTTGAGCTTAGACATTGCCCACCTCGTTTCCGAAACCACCCCCTGGCTCAGTCAGTCTCGCTTACCTTGTCCTCCTCTCGGACAACATACTGGGCCACTTTGAAGGACGTGAGGTACTCGTTCATGCTCTGTATATCGGTGTCTTCTGTCGCATCTTGGTTCCTGTCCAGCAGCCGATCAATAGCAGCCCCGTCGTAGTGGATCACACTGCTGTCTTCGTCCCGATTATCACCTGCAAACACACAGACGGGGGAAAGTGAGCGCCACCTAAAGCTTTGCATTTTCAGGCATCGGGGCGACTGGGGGGAGGGGGGAGGGGGAGGGGGGGAGGGGGAGGGGGGGAGGGGGAGGGGGGGAGGGGGAGGGGGGAGGGGGGGAGGGGGAGGGGGGAGGGGGGGAGGGGGAGGGGGGGAGGGGAGCGGGGGGGAGGGGGAGGGGGGGAGGCGGCAGTGAATGTAGAAATGAGTTCACTGACCCACACACACACACCCAGATCACATTCCTGGTCCACACTGGGAACATCCTGAAGCTGTAAGAAGCACCACGTGAACTGAAACTTTTTACTTCTCTCTCAAGACTCAGCTGGTCAAGGGGATAAGACAGTTGCAGCCTCGGTAATCTCGAGAGTATATCCTCTCTCATAGAAACTAGAAGCAGGAGGAGGCCATTCAGCCCTTCGAGCCTGTTCCGCCATTCATTCGGATCATGGCTGATCATCAAATTCAATATCCTGATCCCCCTCTTCCCCCCCGATATCCCTCGATCCCTTTCGCCCCAAGAGCGATATCTAATTTCTTCTTGAAATCACACAATGTTTTGGCCTCAACTACTTTCTGTGGGAGTGAATTCCACACATTCACCACCCTCTGGGTGAAGAAATTTCTCCTCACCTCAGTCCTAAAAGGTTTACCCCCTTATCCTCAAACTATGACCCCCCTAGTTCTGGATTCCCTCCACCATCGGAAACATTCTTTCTGAATCTACCCTGTCCAACCCTGTGTGAATTTTATAAGTTTCTATGAGATCCCCTCTCACTCTTCGAAATTCCAGTGAATACAATCCTAACCGACTTAGTCTCTCCTCATGACAGACCTGCCATCCCAGGAATCAGCCTGGTAAACCATCGCTGCGCTCCCTCTATAGCAAGGACATCCTTCCTCAGATAAGGAGATCAAAACTGCACACACAATACTCCAGGTGTAGCCTCACCAACGCCTTGCACAATTTCAGTAAAGCATCCCTATCCCAAAACTCAAATCCTCCTACAATGAAAGCCAACGTACCATTTGCCTTCTTCACTGCCTGCTGTACCTATGCGTTTACATTCAGCGACTGATGCACGAGGACTCCAAGGTCTCGCACGGTGGCACAGTGGTTAGCACTGCTGCCTCACAGCGCCAGGGACCCAGGTCGGATTCCCGGCCTTGGGTCACTGTCTGTGTGGAGTCTGCAACCCCCCCCCCTTTGTGTCTGCGTGGGTTTCCACCGGTTTCCTCCCACAGTCTGAAAGACGTGCTGGTTAGGGTGCATCGGCCGTGCTAAATTCTCCCTCAGTGTTACCCGAACAGGCGCCGGAGTGTGGCGACTCGGGGAAATTTCACAGTAACTTCATTGCAGTGTTAATGTGAGCTGACTTGTGGCACTAATAAACTTAAACTTGATCTGCTTACCTTCAATATCCCCTTTAAAGAGCTCCTCTGTGCCAAACTTGAGAATATCGTCCAGCTCCTGCTTGCTCATGCTGCCAGTCTTGGACCCCAGGCCCGGTCGGACCACCAGGTGGGTGAGCATCATTTTCCGCTTGGCCACTTGTGTGATTCTCTCCTCTACAGAGGCCCGAGTAACAAAGCGGTAGATCATCACTTTATTCGCTTGACCGATGCGGTGAGCTCTGCTGAAAGCCTGAAGGACAAAGTCTATCAAAGTCACGGGACAGACTCAACAGAAAACATTCTAGTAATGCAAAGAGGCCATTCAGCCCCTCGAACCTGCTCTGTTCGAGGATGATCTGTAAATCCCTTTATGTTCTTACCCAACGACTATCAATATTAGGGTGGCACGGTCCTGCTTCTCAGCGCCAGGGATCAGATTTTGATTCCCGGCTCAGGTCACTGACTATGTGGAGTTTGCACGTTCTCCCCCCGTGTCTGCGTGGGTTTCCTCCGAGTGCTACAGTTTCCTCCCACAGTCTGAAAGACGTGCTGGTTAGGGTGCATCGGCCGTGCTAAATTTTCCCTCAGTGTTACCCCAACAGGCCCCGGAGTGTGGCGACTAGGGAATTTCCACAGTAACTTCATTGCAATGTTAGTGTAAGCCTTACTTGTGACACTAATAAGTGGGAGGTGATGTCCTCGTGGTATTATCACGAGACTATTAATCCAGAAACTCAGTTAACGTTCTGGGGGGACCCGGGTTCGAATCCCGCCACGGCAGATGGTGGAATTTGACTTCAATTTAAAAAAATCTGGAATTAAGAATCTACTGATGACCCATTGTCGATTGTCGGAAAAACACATCTGGGTCACTCATGTCCTTGAGAGAAGGAAATCTGCCGTCCTTACCCGGTCTGGCCTACATGTGACTCCAGAGCCACAGCCAATGTGGTTGACTCTTAAATGCTCTCTGAAATGGCCGAGTGAGACACTCAGTTGTACCAATCACGACTGTAGCTCACCATCACCTTCTCAAGAGCAACTAAGGATGGGCAACAAATGCTGGTCAGCCAGCGGCCTACGTGTCCCACGAATGAATAATAAATAAATAAACTTATACTTGATCTGCTTATCTTCAATATCCCCGTTAAAGAGCTCCTCTGTGCCAAACTGGTGACACTAATAAATAAACTTAAAACTGCTTTGCCTTTGTCTTAAATATCAAACATGGTCTTTAAACGTCCAATTGACCTCAGCATCTACACTTTCTATTTGTAGGGTGCAGTGAGGGAAGAGTGTTCCGGATTTCCACTGCCTTCTGTGTGAAGATGTGCTTGAATTTCAAGGTGCCTGTGAACGGAGAAGAGGAACTATCTGTCCAGTCCCCTCCGGCTGCTCTGTGTCCAGTCCCCCCCGGCTGCTCTGTGTCCAGTCCCCTCCGGCTGCTCTGCGTCCAGTCCCCTCCGGCTGCTCTGCGTCCAGTCCCCTCCGGCTGCTCTGCGTCCAGTCCCCTCCGGCTGCTCTGCGTCCAGTCCCCTCCGGCTGCTGTGCGTCCAGTCCCCTCCGGCTGCTCTCTGTCCAGTCCCCTCCGGCTGCTCTCTGTCCAGTCCCCTCCGGCTGCTCTCTGTCCAGTCCCCTCCGGCTGCTCTCTGTCCAGTCCCCT
The DNA here is from genome assembly GCF_964213995.1 of Mustelus asterias. Lineage (NCBI taxonomy): Eukaryota > Metazoa > Chordata > Chondrichthyes > Carcharhiniformes > Triakidae > Mustelus > Mustelus asterias. The sequence goes on from NW_027590690.1 coordinate 113,865, forward strand.
CCGGCTGCTCTCTGTCCAGTCCCCTCCGGCTGCTCTCTGTCCAGTCCCCTCCGGCTGCTCTCTGTCCAGTCCCCTCCGGCTGCTCTCTGTCCAGTCCCCTCCGGCTGCTCTCTGTCCAGTCCCCTCCGGCTGCTCTCTGTCCAGTCCCCTCCGGCTGCTCTCTGTCCAGTCCCCTCCGGCTGCTCTCTGTCCAGTCCCCTCCGGCTGCTCTCTGTCCAGTCCCCTCCGCCTGCTCTCTGTCCAGTCCCCTCCGCCTGCTCTCTGTCCAGTCCCCTCCGCCTGCTCTCTGTCCAGTCCCCTCCGGCTGCTCTCTGTCCAGTCCCCTCCGGCTGCTCTCTGTCCAGTCCCCTCCGGCTGCTCTCTGTCCAGTCCCCTCCGGCTGCTCTCTGTCCAGTCCCCCCCGGCTGCTCTCTGTCCAGTCCCCTCCGGCTGCTCTCTGTCCAGTCCCCTCCGGCTGCTCTCTGTCCAGTCCCCTCCGGCTGCTCTCTGTCCAGTCCCCTCCGGCTGCTCTCTGTCCAGTCCCCTCCGGCTGCTCTCTGTCCAGTCCCCTCCGGCTGCTCTCTGTCCAGTCCCCTCCGGCTGCTCTCTGTCCAGTCCCCTCCGGCTGCTCTCTGTGCAGTCCCCCCCGGCTGCTCTCTGTGCAGTCCCCCCCGGCTGCTCTCTGTCCAGTCCCCCCCGGCTGCTCTCTGTCCAGTTGTCCCTGCTGCAGAGTGGATGTCTGACGAAGCAGGGACTATTGGTCCATCACTCGCTGCCTCCACTGATCGCTTGTGAAGATCCAAGCCACCCCACCCACAGGCCTCATCCTGGATCTTATTGTCTCTCCCCCTCACCTGGATATCGTTGTGGGGGTTCCAGTCCGAGTCAAAGATGATGACCGTGTCGGCTGTGGCCAGGTTAATTCCAAGACCCCCGGCTCGGGTCGACAGCAGGAAGCAAAACTGTAAAGCCCCCGGAGCTGTGAGAGAGAGAAACACGGTGTGATTGACAGAGGCAGAGGAAGAGGCAGAGGAAGAGGCAGAGGAAGAGGCAGAGGAAGAGGCAGAGGAAGAGGCAGAGGAAGAGGCAGAGGAAGGGGCAGAGGAAGGGGCAGAGGAAGAGGCAGAGGAAGAGGCAGAGGAAGAGGCAGAGGAAGAGGCAGAGGAAGAGGCAGAGGAAGAGGCAGAGGAAGAGGCAGAGGAAGAGGAAGAGGCAGAGGAAGAGGCAGAGGCAGAGGAAGAGGCAGAGGAAGAGGCAGAGGAAGAGGCAGAGGAAGAGGCAGAGGAAGAGGCAGAGGAAGAGGCAGAGGAAGAGGCAGAGGAAGAGGCAGAGGAAGAGGCAGAGGAAGAGGCAGAGGAAGAGGCAGAGGAAGAGGCAGAGGAAGAGGCAGAGGAAGAGGCAGAGGAAGAGGCAGAGGAAGAGGCAGAGGAAGAGGCAGAGGAAGAGGCAGAGGAAGAGGCAGAGGAAGAGGCAGAGGAAGAGGCAGAGGAAGAGGCAGAGGAAGAGGCAGAGGAAGAGGCAGAGGAAGAGGCAGAGGAAAGAATGCAAGAGAGCGAGAGAGAGGGGCAGAGGAGGGGATGAAGAAACTGCAATAGAGCGATCGCACAAGAATAAAGAAAGCAAAAACAAGGCAGATTACTACCTGAATGGCTGTAAATTGGGAGAGGGGAGTGTGCAGGGGGACCTGGGTGTCCTTGTGCACCAGTCGCTGAAGGTAAGCATGCAGGTGCAGCAGGCGGTAAAGAAGGCAAATAGCATGTTGGCCTTCATTGCGAGAGGTTTCGAGTACAGGAGCAGGGATGTGTTGTTGCAATTATACAGGGCCTTGGTGAGGCCACACCTAGAGTATTGTGTGCAGTTTTGGTCTCCTTTTCTGAGGAAGGATGTTCTTGCTCTGGAGGGAGTGCAGCGAAGGTTTACCAGGCTGATTCCGGGGATGGCGGGACTGATGTATGAGGAGAGATTGACCAGGTTAGGATTGTTTTCACTGGAGTTCAGACGAATGAAGGGAGGATCTCATAGAGACTTATAAAATTCTAACAGGACTAGACAGGGTAGATGCAGGGAGGATGTTCCCGATGGTGGGGGGAGTCCAGAACCAGGGGGTCACAGTCTGAGGATTCGGGGGAGACCATTTAGGACGGAGGTGAGGAGACATTTCTTCACCCGGTGAGCCTGTGGAATTCATTCCCACAGGAAGTAGTTGATGCCAAAACATTGAATGTATTCGAGAGGCAGCTGGATATAGCACTTGGGGTGAATGGGGTCAAAGGTTATGGGGGGAAAGCAGGATTAGGCTATTGAGTTGGATGATCAGCCGTGATGGTGATGAATGGGGGAGCAGGCTCGAAGGGCCGAATGGCCTCCTCCTGCTCCTATCCTCTATGTTCCTCTGTTAAAACGACAGTGGATCGACTCTGCTGGCACTCACAGTTAAATCTATCGATCGCTTCCTGCCTCATTGCGCCCGTGACGCTCCCATCGATCCTTTCATACTTGTAGCCCTCGTAGTCCATGAAGTCCTCCAACAGGTCCAACATTTTCGTCATCTGAGAAGGGAGAAGTCAGGTTTGAGAGGAGCTTCCAGAACAAATTCCGCTTGAGGGGACTCTTGTGGAAGCTCAGCTGTGCCGATATCAGGGTGCCAAGGCTTGCGTTGATTCAGAGGTTGTGGTGGTGTTCACTCAACACATTCTATTTGACGTGTGGGTGGCAGTGCGGTGTATGTTCACGTGGCACATTCCACATGGCACGCTGCTCACCAAGCATATGGTGCAATGTGTGGCACATTCCGTGGCACGATGTGCGGTGTGTTCATACAATACAGCCGGGACAGAACCCGAGTAACTCACCGCACCCTGGGATTACCGTACCCGAGTAACTCACCGCACCCTGGGATCACCGTACCCGAGTAACTCACCGCACCCCGGGATTACCGTACCCGAGTAACTCACCGCACCCTGGGATTACCGTACCCGAGTAACTCACCGCACCCTGGGATTACCGTACCCGAGTAACTCACCGCACCCTGGGATTACCGTACCCGAGTAACTCACCGCACCCTGGGATTACCGTACCCGAGTAACTCACCGCACCCTGGGATTACCGTACCCGAGTAACCCACCGCACCCTGGGATTACCGTACCCGAGTAACTCACCGCACCCTGGGATTACCGTACCCGAGTAACTCTCCGCACACTGGGATTACCGTACCCGAGTAACTCACCGCACCCTGGGATTACCGTACCCGAGTAACTCACCGCACCCTGGGATTACCGTACCCGAGTAACTCACCGCACCCTGGGATTACCGTACCCGAGTAACTCACCGCACCCTGGGATTACCGTACCCGAGTAACTCACCGCACCCTGGGATTACCGTACCCGAGTAACCCACCGCACCCTGGGATTACCGTACCCGAGTAACTCTCCGCACCCTGGGATTACCGTACCCGAGTAACTCACCGCACCCTGGGATTACCGTACCCGAGTAACTCACCGCACCCTGGGATTACCGTACCCGAGTAACTCACCGCACCCTGGGATTACCGTACCCGAGTAACTCACCGCACCCTGGGATTACCGTACCCGAGTAACTCACCGCACCCTGGGATAACCGTACCCGAGTAACTCACCGCACCCTGGGATTACCATACCCGAGTAACTCACCGCACCCCGGGATTACCATACCCGAGTAACTCACCGCACCCTGGGATTACCGTACCCGAGTAACTCACCGCACCCTGGGATTACCGTACTCGAGTAACTCTCCGCACCCTGGGATTACCGTACCCGAGTAACTCTCCGCACCCTGGGATTACCGTACCCGAGTAACTCTCCGCACCCTGGGATTACCGTACCCGAGTAACTCACCGCACCCTGGGATTACCATACCCGAGTAACTCACCGCACCCCGGGATTACCGTACCCGAGTAACTCACCGCACCCTGGGATTACCGTACCCGAGTAACCCACCGCACCCTGGGATTACCGTACCCGAGTAACTCTCCGCACCCTGGGATTACCGTACCCGAGTAACTCACCGCACCCCGGGATTACCATACCCGAGTAACTCACCGCACCCTGGGATTACCGTACCCGAGTAACTCACCGCACCCTGGGATTACCGTACTCGAGTAACTCTCCGCACCCTGGGATTACCGTACCCGAGTAACTCTCCGCACCCTGGGATTACCGTACCCGAGTAACTCTCTGCACCCTGCGATTACCGTACCCGAGTAACTCTCTGCACCCTGGCATTACCGTACCCGAGTAAATCTCCGCACCCTGGGATTACCGTACCTGAGTAACTCACCGCACCCTGGGATTACCGTACCCGAGTAACTCTCTGCACCCTGGGATTACCGTACCCGAGTAACTCTCTGCACCCTGGGATTACCGTACCCGAGTAAATATCAGCACCCTGGGATTACCGTACCCGAGTAAATATCAGCACCCTGGGATTACCGTACCCGAGTAAATATCCGCACCCTGGGATTACCGTACCTGAGTAACTCACCGCACCCTGGGATCACCGTACCCGAGTAACTCTCCACACCCTGGGATTACCGTAACCGAGTAACTCACCGCACCCTGGGATTACCGTACTCGAGTATCCCTCCGCACCCTGGGATTACCGTACCCGAGTAACTCTCCGCACCCTGCGATTACCGTACCCGAGTAACTCTCTGCACCCTGCGATTACCGTACCCGAGTAACTCTCTGCACCCTGGCATTACCGTACCCGAGTAAATCTCCGCACCCTGGGATTACCGTACCTGAGTAACTCACCGCACCCTGGGATTACCGTACCCGAGTAACTCTCTGCACCCTGGGATTACCGTACCCGAGTAACTCTCTGCACCCTGGGATTACCGTACCCGAGTAAATATCAGCACCCTGGGATTACCGTACCCGAGTAAATATCAGCACCCTGGGATTACCGTACCCGAGTAAATATCCGCACCCTGGGATTACCGTACCTGAGTAACTCACCGCACCCTGGGATTACCGTACCCGAGTAACTCTCTGCACCCTGGGATTACCGTTCCCGAGTAACTCTCCGCACCCTGGGATTACCGTACCCGAGTAACTCACCACACCCCGGGATTACCGTACCCGAGTAACTCTCTGCACCCTGGGATTACCGTTCCCGAGTAACTCTCTGCACCCTGGGATTACCATACCCGAGTAAATATCCGCACCCTGGGATTACCGTACCCGAGTAAATATCAGCACCCTGGGATTACCGTACCAGAGTAAATATCCGCACCCTGGGATTACCGTACCCGAGTAAATATCCGCACCCTGGGATTACCGTACCTGAGAAAATATCAGCACCCTGTGGCCCTGGGCCTTTAATTTCCGCAGCATCTTCTGAAGAAGCATTAGCTTCCCTGATGACTTGATCAGCCCACTGCCTTCATAGGCACCGTTCGGTAACTTTGCCGATTCCTACAGCAGAGAGAGAGGAGCAGCAGACACTCAGAATAGACCTCTGATCAGAACAGAGTGTTAACGCAGCAGTAAAGCACAATTCTCACTCTGCCTCATTACCCACACCTTTCAGCAAGAGGTTCCTAGACACATGATTTTTCCCACACAGGCATCCCACTCCTGAAGGGCACTAAAGCACGAACGAGCGTTCTAATACCTTTCTCAAGAGTCCAAACAACACGCACCAACCTAGACAGTCTGCTCCTGCCCAAGTGGACAAACGGAACGAAGTACAGATCAGTCATGGTCTAATTAAAAAGGGCAGATCAAGCTCGAGGGGCTGTATGGCCTCCTGTTGCTATATTACCCTCTCTCAAACAACAAAGAAAGAACAAAGAAAATTACAGCACAGGAACAGGCCCTTCGGCCCTCCAAGCCTGCACCGACCATGCTGCCCGACTGAACTAAAACCCCCTCCCCTTCCGGGGACCATATCCCTCCATTCCCATCCTATTCATGTATTTGTCCAGACGCCCCTTCTGCTTCCACTACCTCTCCTGGCAGCGCATTCCAGGCACCCACCACCCTCTGTGTAAAAAAACTTGCCTCGTACATCTCCTTTAAACCTGTGCCCCCGAGTAATTGACTCTTCCACCCTGGGGAAAAGCTTCTGAGTATCCAATCTGTCCATGCCTCTCATAATCTTGTAGACTTCTATCAGGTCGCCCCTCAACCTCCGTCGTTCCAGTGAGAACAAACCAAGTTTCTCCAACCTCTCCTCATAGCTAATGCCCTCCAGACCAGGCAACATCCTGGTAAATCTTTTCTGTCCCCTCTCCAAAGCCTCCACATCCTTCTGGTAGTGTGGCGACCAGAATTGAACACTATATTCCAAGTGCGGCCTCACTAAGGTCCTATAAAGCTGCAACACAACCTGCCAATTTTTAAACTCAGTGCCCCGGCCGATGAAGGCAAGCATGCCGTATGCCTTCTTGGCTAACTTCTCCCACTACGTTCTCTCACCGGACTTTAAAAAAGTCTTCTGTCCAAACCATCCACTTTTTTTTTTAAACTGATAGTTCACCCCTCGAGACACAAGCCCCTCATTAACCACTGGCCCAATCCTCCGGGAATAAAGGAATAGAATATAAAAGTAAGGAAGTATTGCTGCAACTATACAAGGCATTGGTGAGGCCGCACCTGGAGTATTGTGCACAGTTTTGGTCCCCGTATTTGGGGAAAGATGCAGTGGCCGTGGAGGCAGTTCAGAGGAGGTTCACTAGATTGATTCCAGAGATGAGGGGTTTGTCGTATGAAGAGAGATTGAACAGTTTGGGCCGAAACTCTCTGCAATTTAGAAGAATGAGGGGGGAACAAATTGAGGGACACAAGATGATAAAAGGTATGGATAAAATAGACGTGGAGCGGATGCTTCCTCTGGTGGGACATTCTCGGACGAGAAGTCGTAGGATAAGGGGCAGCAAATTTAAAACAGAGTTGAGGAGAAAGGACTTCTCCCAAAGGGTTGTGAATCTGTGGAATTCGCTACCCCAAAGTGCGGTGGATGCTGGGACAGTGAGTACATTGAAGGAGGAGTTAGACAGATTTTTAATGGGTTGAAGGGTTATGGGGAGAAGGCAGGAAAATGGGGATGAGGAGCATAGTAGCCATGATCGAATGGCGGAGCGGACTCGATGGGCCGAATGGACTGATTCCGCTCCTATATCTTATGAACAGTAAAGACACCTGAAACGAAACACGGCGGTCACATACCATGGCAGCCACTGGGAAGAGGTAAGGGTGGTTACAACACTTCTTCAGATCCATCATAATATTCAGCAGTGACACCTGGTTCCCACCACCTTTGGAGTTCAGAGCGTCAAAGTTCCTCGTCAGGATGAATTTATAGTATTTTCTGTAAAACAGTAAATGGGTTACAGATTTATGCATCTCAGAGAATAGGCATTTTCATAGAATCCCGACAGGGCAGGAGGCCATTCGGCCCACCGAGCCTGCACCGACAACAATCCCACCTAGGCCCTATCCCTAGAATCCCACATATTTAATCCACCTGACACTAAGGGGCAATTTAGCATGGCCAATCCACCTAACCCTCACATCCTTGGACACTAAGGGGCAATTTAGCATGGCCAATCCACCTAACCCTCACATCCTTGGACATTAAGGGGCAATTTAGCACGGCCAATCCACCTAATCCGCATATCTTTGGACACTAAGGGGCAATTTAGCATGGCCAATCCACCTAACTTTAATGCGGAGAAGTGTGAGGTAATTCACTTTGGTAGGAATAACAGATGTGTTGAGTATAGGGCTAACGGGAGGACTTTGAATAGTGTGGAGGAGCAGAGGGATCTAGGTGTATGTGTGCATAGATCCCTGAAAGTTGGGAATCAAGTAGATAAGGTTGTTAAGAAGGCATATGGTGTCTTGGCGTTTATTGGTAGGGGGATTGAATTTAGGAGTCGTAGCGTTATGTTGCAACTGTACACAACTCTGGTGCGGCCGCACTTGGAGTACTGTGTGCAGTTCTGGTCCCCACATTACAGGAAGGATGTGGAGGCTTTGGAGAGGGTGCAGAGGAGGTTTACCAGGATGTTGCCTGGTATGGAGGGGAGATCCTATGAGGAGAGGCTGAGGGATTTGGGATTGTTTTCGCTGGAAAGGCGGCGGCTAAGAGGGGATCTTATTGAAACATATAAGATGATTAGAGGTTTAGATAGGGTGGATAGTGATAGCCTTTTTCCTCTGATGGAGAAATCCAGCACGAGGGGGCATGGCTTTAAATTGAGGGGGGGTAGTTATAGAACCGATGTCAGGGGTAGGTTCTTTACCCAGAGGGTGGTGAGGGATTGGAATGCCCTGCCAGCATCAGTAGTAAATGCGCCTAGTTTGGGGGCGTTTAAGAGATCCGTAGATAGGTTCATGGACGAAAAGAAATTGGTTTAGGTTGGAGGGTCACAGTTTTTTTTTTAACTGGTCGGTGCAACATCGTGGGCCGAAGGGCCTGTTCTGCGCTGTAATGTTCTATGTTCTATGTTCTAACCCACACATCTTTGGACACTAAGGGGCAATTTAGCAATGACCTGCACATCTTTGAAGTGTGGGAGGAAACCCACGCAGACATAAGAACATAAGAAATAGGAGCAGGAGTAGGCCATCTAGCCCCTCGAGCCTGCCCCGCCATTCAATAAGATCATGGCTGATCTGAAGTGGATCAGTTCCACTTACCCGCCTGATCCCCATAACCCCTAATTCCCTTACCGATCAGGAATCCATCTATCCGTGATTTAAACATATTCAACGAGGTAGCCTCCACCACTTCAGTGGGCAGAGAATTCCAGAGATTCACCACCCTCTGAGAGAAGAAGTTCCTCCTCAACTCTGTCCTAAACTGACCCCCCTTTATTTTGAGGCTGTACCCTCTAGTTTTAGCTTCCTTTCTCAGTGGAAAGAATCTCTCCACCTCTACCCTATCCAGCCCCTTCATTATCTTATAGGTCTCTATAAGATCCCCCCTCAGCCTTCTAAATTCCAACGAATACAAACCCAATCTGCTTAGTCTCTCCTCATAATCAACACCCCTCATCTCTGGTATCAACCTGGTGAACCTTCTCTGCACTCCCTCCAAGGCAAATATATCCTTCCGCAAATAAGGGGACCAATACTGCACACAGTATTCCAGCTGCGGCCTCACCAATGCCCTGTACAGATGCAGCATGACATCTCTGCTGTTATATTCTATCCCCCTTGCGATATCGGCCAACATCCCATTTGCCTTCTTGATCACTGTTGCACCTGCAGACTGGGTTTTTGCGGCTCATGCACAAGGACCCCCAGGTCCCTCTGCACAGCAGGATGTTGTAATTCTTTTCCATTTAGATAATAATCCAATTTGCTATTATTTCCTCCAAAGTGAATAACCTCGCATTTGTCAACGTTATACTCCATCTGCCAGATCCTCGCCCACTCACTCAGCCTGTCCAAATCCCTCTGCAGACCTTCTACGCCCTCCACACGACTCACTTTTCCACTTATCTTTGTGTCGTCTGCAAACTTTGTTACCCTGCACTCAGTCCCCCTCCTCCAGATCGTCTATATAAATGGTAAATAGTTGAGGCCCCAGTACCGATCCCTGCGGCACGCCCCTAGTCACCATCCGCCAACCAGACACGGGGAGAACGTGCAAACTCCACACAGACAGTGACCCAAGCCAGGAATTGAACCCGGGTCCCCGGCACTGTGAGGCAACAGTGCTAACCGACTGTGCCACCGTGCCGCTCGGGCATAGTTATGGGTGGAGGAGCTATTGATTGGCAGCGTAGGGACTCGTTAACATTGGTCAGCATTCAACGCGTTTTGTACATGACTTTCGCCCTCCTCCCCATAGTGGGGTGGGATGGAGTAATGTAGATTTTAGGTTTCTTAAAGTAGGGGATAAGCAGCTGGTGTGGGAGGGGTGCCTGCGTCTCTGGACAGAGGGGGGGGGGGGGTGGTAGGAGTTGAATGCGCTCCTCACCCCTTGACATTTCCCTCCTTATCTGCCACAACGCTAGTCTTGTGCTGAAGGCGAGGGGATCCAGCCACTGCCACGGTGCTGGGCACAGAGGCCCAAGCGACGGTTACTTACTTCTGCATCGTGCTCAGCTCCACGCGCACAATAAGTTCGGTCTTGGAGGGCATGTTCTTGAAGACATCGGTCTTGAGGCGTCGCAGCATGTGGGGGCCGAGGAGATCGTGCAGCTTCTTGATCTGGTCCTCCTTCGAGATGTCGGCGAATTCTTCGAGGAAACCCTCCAGATTGCTGCAAGGAGGAGGGAAATGTGAGCCGAGTCCTGTAGGGGAGGAAACCTGCCGTCCTTACCCGGTCTGGCCTACACGTGACCCCAGAGCCACAGCAATGTGGTCGACTCTCAGCTGCCCCCTGAAATAGGAGGGCAATGAGGGACGGGCGATAAATGCTGGGTATCGGCTAGCAGTGCCCAAATCCCGTAAAATGAATGGATAAATAAATAAAATATAGCAAATTTAATGTGACCAAACTTCCCAAGGGTCTTCGCAGGAGTAATGAGCAAATTCTCATTTGATAGTCACGTTTCATCAAGCAACATCAAAGAACAATACAGCACAGGAACAGACCCTTCGGCCCTCCAAGCCCGCGCCGCTCCCTGGTCCAAACTAGACCATTCTTTTGTATCCCTCCATTCCCACTCCGTTCATGTGGCTATCTAGATAAGTCTTAAACGTTTCCAGTGTGTCCGCCTCCACCACCTTGCCCGGCAGCGCATTCCAGGCCCCCACCACCCTCTGTGTAAAATACGTCCTTCTGATATCTGTGTTAAATCTCCCCCCCTTCACCTTGAACCTATGACCCCTCGTGAACGTCACCACCGACCTGGAAAAAAGCTTCCCACCGTTCACCCTATCTATGCCTTTCATAATTTTATACACCTCTATTAGGTCTCCCCTCATCCTCCGTCTTTCCAGTGAGAACAACCCCAGTTTACCCCAATCTCTCCTCATCACTAAGCCCTTCCATACCAGGCAAGGCCCCAAAGCTTGAGCAAAGATGTAGCTTTTAAGGAGCCACTTATAAGATGGAGATCAGCGGAGAGTTTTTGGCTTCCGACAGCTGAAGGCACATGGAGTGAGCAAAGTCAGGGTTACGCAAGAGGCCGGGGTTGCGAACTGGGAAATTAATGGCTGAACTTTTGACCCGTTGGTTTGGCTCAATTGATAGCACTCTGACCTCAAGTCAGCAGCTCCGAGGTTCATGTCCAGGAACATGCGGGGTGAAAATACAGGCTGATGTCCTCTTCCCAGTGCCGAGGGTGTGCCGCCCAGTCTGAGGAACTGTCCTTCGGCTGACGTGTTTGGGGTGAGATTCCCATTGGGATGAGAGCAGGTTCCTTGCGGAGGAGGTTGAGGGGAGACTTAATAGGAGGTTTATAAAATGATGAAGGGGATAGATAGAGTGGACGTTCAAAGACTATTTCCTCGGGTGGATGGAGCTATTACAAGGGGGCATAACTATAGAGTTCATGGTGGGAGATACAGGAAGGATATCAGAGGTAGGTTCTTTACGCAGAGAGTGGTTGGGGTGTGGAATGGACTGCCTGCAGTGATAGTGGAGTCAGACACTTTAGGAACATTTAAGTGGTTATTGGATAGGCACATGGAGCACACCAGGATGATAGGGAGTGGGATAGCTTGATCTTGGTTTCAGATAAAGCTCGGCACAACATCGTGGGCCGAAGGGCCTGTCCTGTGCTGGACTGTTCTATGTTCTCCTGGCCAGCATTCCCCACCTCAGCCGAAACGAGAACCAGGTAAGCTGGGTATTGGTTTAGTTGTGGTTTGAGAGATCTTGCGGCGTGCCAAACAGCAGCCATGCTTTCTACAAAGCACCAATGCCTACCACCGAGGGAATTCATCGTGCCGAAGCACTTGGCGAACCTGAGACAGAATTGGAATGGAGTTAAATAGCATCCTCTCTCCGTCCCATTGCAACCAAGAACACCGACAGAGATCGGGTGCAGAAACTGGCTGTGAAAGAGGCATAACAGAAGCAGGCGGAGAGATGTGCTCTCCCCTGCCCTCTGCCACTGAATCAGAATTCCGACAGTGCAGGAGAGGCAATAAGGCCCCTCGAGTCTGCACCGACCCTCCAGCAGAGTATCTTACCCGGGCCCTCTCCCCCTACCCTATCCCCCGTAACACCACACATTTACCACAGCTAATCTAAGTTTATTTATTAGTGTCACAAGTAGGCTTACATTAACACGGCAATGAAGTTACTGTGAAAATCCCCTAGTCGCCACACTCCGGCGCCTGTTCGGGTAACACCGAGGGAGAATTTAGCACGGCCAATGGATAGGGATAGTGCCGTACAGCAGGGCAAGGTTTACAATAGGGGGAGAGGTAATTATGATGCGATTAGGCAAGAATTAGGGGGCATAAGATGGGAACAGAAACTGTCAGGGAAAGGAACTAATGAAAAGTGGAACTTTTTCAAGGAAAAAATACTGGGTGTCCTCGATAGGTATAAAGAACAATACAGCACAGGAACAGGCCCTTCGGCCCTCCAAGCCCGCGCCGCTCCCTGGTCCAAACGAGACCATTCTTTTGTATCCCTCCATTCCCACTCCGTTCATGTGGCTATCTAGATAAGTCTTAAACGTTCCCAGTGTGTCCGCCTCCACCACCTTGCCTGGCAGCGCATTCCAGGCCCCCACCACCCTCTGTGTAAAATATGTCCTTCTGATATCTGTGTTAAACCTCCCCCCCCTCACCTTGAACCTATGACCCCCTCGTGAACGTCACCACCGACCTGGGGAAAAGCTTCCCACCGTTCACCCTATCTATGCCTTTCATAATTTTATACACCTCTATTAAGTCTCCCCTCATCCTCCGTCTTTCCAGGGAGAACAACCCCAGTTTACCCAATCTCTCCTCATAACTAAGCCCCTCCATACCAGGCAACATCCTGGTAAACCTCCTCTGCACTCTCTCTAAAGCCTCCACGTCCTTCTGGTAGTGTGGCGACCAGAACTGGGCGCAGTATTCCAAATGCGGCCGAACCAACGTTCTATACATCTGCAACACCAGACCCCAACTTTTATACTCTATGCCCCGTCCTATAAAGGCAAGCATGCCATATGCCTTCTTCACCACCTTCTCCACCTGTGACGTCACCTTCAAGGATCTGTGGACTTGCACACCCAGGTCCCTCTGCGTATCTACACCCTTTATGGTTCTGCCATTTATCGTATAGCTCCTCCCTACATTATTTCTACCAAAATGCATCACTTCGCATTGATCTGGATTGAACTCCATCTGCCATTTCTTTGCCCAAATTTCCAGCCGATCTATATCCTTCTGTAGTTTCTGACAATGTTCCTCACTATCTGCAAGTCCTGCCAATTTTATGTCGTCCGCAAACTTACTGATCACCCCAGTTACACCTTCTTCCAGATCGTTTATATAAATCACAAACAGCAGAGGTCCCAATACAGAGCCCTGCGGAACACCACTAGTCACAGGCCTCCAGCCGGAAAAAGACCCTTCCACTACCACCCTCTGTCTTCTGTGACCAAGCCAGTTCTCCACCCATCTAGCCACCTCCCCCTTTATCCCATGAGATCCAACCTTTTTCACCAGCCTACCATGAGGGACTTTGTCAAACGCTTTACTAAAGTCCATATAGACGACATCCACGGCCCTTCCCTCGTCAACCATTCTGGTCACTTCTTCAAAAAACTCCACCAGGTTAGTGAGGCATAACTTCCCTCTCACAAAACCATGCTGACTATCGTTATGTCAGGTATCGTTATGACAGGTATGTCCCTGTCAGGCAGGGAGGAAATGGCCGAGTGAGGGAACCATGGTTCACGAAAGAGGTGGAATGTCTTGTGAAAAGGAAGAGGGAAGCTTATGTAGGGATGAGGAAACAAGGTTCAGATGGCTCGATTAAGGGTTACAAGTTAGCAAGGAATGAGCTGAAAAAGGGGCTTAGGAGAACTAGGAGGGGACATGAGAAGTCCTTGGCAGGTCGGATCAAGGAAAACCCCAAGGCTTTTTACTCTTATGTGAGGAATAAAAGAATGACCAGGGTGAGGTTAGGGCCAGTCAAGGACAGTAGTGGGAACTTGTGTATGGAGTCAGTAGAGATAGGAGAGGTGATGAATGAATACTTTTCTTCAGTGTTCACCAAGGAGAGGGGCCATGTTTTTGAGGAAGAGAAGGTGTTACAGGCTAATAGGCTGGAGGAAATAGTTGTTCGGAGGGAGGATTACTGGCAGTTTTGAATAAACTGAAGGTTGATAAGTCCCCTGGGCCTGATGAAATATATCCTAGGATTCTTTGGGAGGCAAGGGATGAGATAGCAGAGCCTTTGGCTTTGATCTTTGGGTCCTCACTGTCCACGGGGATGGTGCCAGAGGACTGGAGAGTGGCGAATGTTGTTCCTCCGTTTAAGAAAGGGAATAGAAATGACCCTGGTAATTATAGACCGGTTAGTCTTACTTCAGTGGTTGGTAAATTGATGGAAAAGGTCCTTAGGGATAGGATTTATGACCATTTAGAAAGATGCGGATTAATCCGGGATAGTCAGCACGGATTCGTGAAGGGCAAGTCGTGCCTCACAAATTTGATAGAATTTTTTGAGGAGGTAACTAAGTGTGCTGATGAAGGTAGGGCAGTTGATGTCATATACATGGATTTTACTAAGGCGTTTAATAAGGTCCCCCATGGTCGGCTTATGATGAAAGTAAGGAGGTGTGGGATAGAGGGAAAGTTGGCCGATTGGATAGGTAACTGGCCATCTGATCGAAGACAGAGGGTGGTGGTGGATGGAAAATTTTCGGACTGGAGGCACGTTGCTAGCGGAGTGCCACAGGGATCAGTGCTTGGTCCTCTGCTCTTTGTGATTTTTATTAATGACTTAGAGGAGGGGGCTGAAGGGCGGATCAGTAAATTTGCTGATGACACCAAGATTGGTGGAGTAGTGGATGAGGTGGAGGGCTGTTGTAGGCTGCAAAGAGACATAGATAGGATGCAAAGCTGGGCTGAAAAATGGCAAATGGAGTTTAACCCTGATAAATGTGAGGTGATGCATTTTGGTAGGACAAATTTAAATGTGGATTACAGGGTCAAAGGTAGGGTTCTGAAGACTGTGGAGGAACAGAGAGATCTTGGGGTCCATATCCACAGATCTCTAAAGGTTGCCACTTAAGTGGATAGAGCTGTGAAGAAGGCCGATAGTGTGTTAGCTTTTATTAACAGGGGGTTGGAGTTTAGGAGCCGTGGGGTTATGCTGCAACTGTACAGGACCTTGGTGAGACCACATTTGGAATATTGTGTGCAGTTCTGGTCACCTCACTATAAGAAGGATGTGGAAGCGCTGGAAAGAGTGCAGAGGAGATTGACCAGGATGTTGCCTGATTTGGAGGGTAGGTCTTATGAGGAAAGGTTGAGGGAGCTAGGGCTGTTCTCTCTGGAGCGGAGGAGGCTGAGGGGAGACTTAATAGAGGTTTATAAAATGATGAAGGGGATAGATAGAGTGAACGTTCAAAGACTATTTCCTCGGGTGGATGGAGCTATTACAAGGGGGCATAACTGTAGGGTTCGTGGTGGGAGATATAGGAAGGATATCAGAGGTCGGTTCTGTACGCAGAGAGTGGTTGGGGTGTGGAATGGACTGCCTGCAGTGATAGTGGAGTCAGACACTTTAGGAACATTTAAGCGGTTATTGGATAGGCACATGGAGCACACCAGGATGGTAGGGAGTGGGATAGCTTGATCTTGGTTTCAGATAAAGCTCGGCACAACATCGTGGGCCGAAGGACCTGTTCTGTGCTGTACTGTTCTATGTTCAATGCATCCTAATCTGCAAGTCTTTTGGACCGTGGGAGGAAACCGGAGCACCCGGAGGAAACCCACGCAGACACGGGGAATTTGTCCAGACTCCACACAGACAGTGACCCAAGCCGGGAATTGAACCCGGGGTCCTGGCGCTGAGAGGCAGCACTACTAGCCACTGTGCCGCCCATCTAACCTAAGGGGCAATTTAGCATGGCCAATCCGCCTAACCCACACATCTTTGGAGTGTGGGAGGAAATCAGGGCACCCGGAGGAAACCCACACAGACACGAGGAAAACATGGGGCACAAGGTGGCACAGTAGTTAGCACTGCTGCCTCACAGCGCCAGGGACCCGGGTTCAATTCCCAGCTTGGGTCACTATCTGTGTGGAGTTTGCACGTTCTCCCCGTGTCTGCATGGGTTTCCTCCGGGTGCTCCGGTTTCCTCCCACAGTCTGAAAGACGTGCTAGTTAGGGTGCATTGACCCGAACAGGCGCTGGAGTGTGGCGACTAGGGGAATTTCACAGTAACTTCATTGCAGTGTTAATGTAAGCCTTACTTGTGACTAATAAATAAGCTTTAAAAAAAAAAAAATACAACATGCAAACTCCACACAGACCAAGGCCGGAATTGAACCCGGGTCCCTGGCGCTGTGAGGCAGCAGTGCTAACCCGCTGTGCCACACATGTTTTCTCTTACCCAGGCTTGTAAGCAATGTAGGTAGCATCGGCTTGTTAAGCTCTGATCTACCCTCTCAATGGAAAAAAACACTGCCAACACCATATCTTGAAGTGATTTTGAATATCAAGACCTGTTCAGCCTCTTTAAAAGGCTTGGCGTTTCGAGTCGAGATGACCCTTTGACAAAGGGTCGTCTGGACTGGAAACGTCAGCTCTTTTCTCTCCTTCCAGATGCTGCCAGACCTGCCGTGATTTTCCAGCGCTTTCTCTTTTGGTTTCAGATTCCAGCATCCGCAGTAACTTGCTTTTATCTTTAACAGGCTTTGAAGTTTAACCAAATCTGATGGATTTTAGTTTTCAATGCCACGTTTTTTTATCCTCGAAATATTTCAGTTGTTTTTCTTTAAGGATAAAAATTACAGAGCCTCAAAAAAATGCCACGACACTAAGGATGTGGATGTGGATATATGTGTAGTGATGCTTGGATAGTGATGTCTTCCTTAATTGTAGAAACTATTAATAATCTAATGCTTCCAGTATTATAGTATAAGTGAGTATAAACTACTGCCTGGGTCCTGGCGGTTGGGTGAGGTCATGTGATGGAATGGCCTTGTTCTGCAGACAACTGCCTGCTAAGATAAGCTGAATGCAGCTGCGATCACTTGTTATCACACAAGTGTGATCAGGATGGTAAGGATGCAAATGGAAAGTGGGAGGCCTTCAAAGGAGAAATTTTGAGAGTGCAGAGTTTGTATGTTCCTGTCAGGATTAAAGGCAAAGTAAATAGGAATAAGGAACCTTGGTTCTCAAGGGAGATTGTAACACTGATTAAGAGGAAGAGAGAGTTGTATGAAATGTACAGGCAGCAAGGAACAGATCAGATGCTCGAGGAGTATAAAAAGTGCAAGAAGCTACTTAAGAGGGAAATCAGGAGGGCTAAAAGAAGACATGAGGTTGCTTTGGCAGACAGAGTGAAGGAAAATCCAAAGAGCTTCTATAGGTATGTTCGGAGCAAAAGGATAGTGAGGGATAAAATGGGTCCTCTTGAAGACCAGAGTGGTAGACTGTGTATGGAACCAAAAGAGATGGGGGAGATACTAAACGCGTTTTTTGCATCCGTATTTACTGAGGAAACGGGCATGGAGTCTACGGAAATAGGGCAAACAGGTAGGGAGGTCATGGAACCTTTACAGATTAAAGGGGAGGAGGTGCTCGCCGTCTTGAGGCAAATCAGAGTGGATAAATCCCCAGGACCAGATAGGGTATTCCCACGGACCTTGAGGGAAGCTAGTGTTGAACTTGCAGGGGCCCTGGCAGACATATTTAAAATGTCAGTATTCACGGGGGAGGTGCCGGATGATTGGAGGGTGGCTCATGTTGTTCCGTTGTTTAAAAACGGTTCCTAAAGAAATTTGGGAAATTATAGACCAGTAAGTTTGACGTCGGTGGTGGGCAAGTTATTGGAAGGTGTGATAAGGGATAGGATCTACAAATATTTGGATAGACAGGGACTTATTAGGGAGAGTCAACATGGCTTTGTGCGTGGTAGGTCATGTTTGACCAATCTATTAGAGTTTTTCGAGGAGGTTACCAGGAAAGTGGATGAAGGGAAGGCGGTGGATGTTGTCTACCTGGATTTCAGCAAGGCCTTTGACAAGGTCCCTCTTGGGAGGTTAGTTAGGAAGGTTCAGTCGCTAGGTATACATGGGGAGGTAGTAAATTGGATTAGACACTGGCTCAATGGAAGAAGCCAGAGAGTGGTTGTGGAGGATTGCTTCTGAGTGGAGGCCTGTGACTAGTGGTGTGCCGCAGGGATCGGTGTTGGGTCCATTGTTGTTTGTCATCTATATCAATGATCTGGATGATAATGTGGTAAATTGGATCAGCAAGTTTGCTGATGATACAAAGATTGGAGGTGTAGTGGACAGTGAGGAAGGTTTTCAAAGCTTGCAGAGGGATTTGGACCAACTAGAAAAATGGGTTGAAAAATGGCAAATGGAATTTAACGCAGACAAGTGTGAGATATTGCACTTTGGAAGGACAAACCAAAGTAGAACATACAGGGTAAATGGTAGGACTCTGAAGAGTGCAGTTGAACAGAGGGATCTGGGAATACAGGTACAGAATTCCCTAAAAGTGACGTCACAGGTGGATAGGGTCGTAAAGAGTGCCTTTGGTACATTGGCCTTTATAAATCGGAGTATCGAGTATAAAAGTTGGAGTGTTATGGTAAGGTTATATAAGGCATTGGTGAGGCCAAATTTGGAGTATTGTGTACAGTTTTGGTCACCTAGTTACAGGAAGGATGTAAATAAGGTTGAAAGAGTGCAGAGAAGGTTCACAAGGATGTTGCCGGGACTTGAGAAGCTGAGTTACAGAGAGAGATTGAATAGGTTGGGACTTTATTCCCTGGAGCGTAGAAGATTGAGGGGAGATTTGATAGAGGTTTATAAGATTTTGATGGGTATCGATAGAGTGAATGCAAGCAGGCTTTTTCCGCTGAGGCTAGGGGAGAAAAAAACCAGAGGGCATGGGTTAAGGGTGAAAGGAGAAAAGTTTAAAGGGAATATTAGGGGGGGCTTCTTCACGCAGAGAGTGGTGGGAGTGTGGAATGAGCTGCCGGATAAAGTGGTAAATGCTTTTAACATTTAAGAAAAACTTGGACGGGTTCATGGATGAGAGGGGTGTGGAGGGATATGGTCCAAGTGCAGGTCAGTGGGACTAGGCAAAAAATGGTTCGGCCGCAGACAAGAAGGGCCAAAAGGCCTGTTTCTGAGCTGTAATTTTCTATGGTTCTATGTTCTGTGTTGCAGCATATGTGCACAGAATGAGACTGGCCAGTGAAGGTCAGCACGAGGAGTGCACGAAGGATTATTATCCTCTGATTGGTAACGAGTATATTGGGGCTATAGCTGGTAGGCTATCGGGTCACTTGCATGCGTTATAAAAAAAGTATTTGTACTATACCAAAACAAAGAAGTGTGTTCAGTCTCCCCCGTGGACTGCAAGCTTTGTTAGCCTGCATCATTAAGGAAGACTGACCCGACGTCGTAACATAATGAAATAAAGAGGTTGATTAAACATCTGGAGTTGAATCGATTTGTTGTCGAACCAAGCCGGATAGAGTGTAAATTGAGATTATCAAGGACACTTCACCCCGGTGTCTTGGCCAGTATTTGTTGCACAAAAACAAACAAATCTCAGGGCTCGGTCACAATCACATTGCACTTGGTGGGATCTTGCTGTGTACAGATTGGCTGCCAAGTTTCCTACGTTACAGCCACATAGTGGCTGCACTTCCAAATCTACTTCCGTTGTTGTAAAGTGCTGAGAGACACCCAGAGATCGAGAAAGGTCGATTGTGGGAAAGACCCATCTGCTTCCCTTGAGGGAAGGAAATCTGCCGTCCTTACCCCGGTCTGGCCTACACGTGACTCCAGAGCCTCAGCCAACATGGTCGACTCTTAAAATGGCCTCAGAAATGGGTAATAAATGCCGGCCCAGCCCAGCCAGCGACGCCCATGTCCCACAAACGGATAATTAAAAATAAAATAAATGCAATTGCCTCAGTTTCCCCTACCTTTAAAACAAACAACACTTACTTGAAACGGTCGGACGTCAGGAAGTTGAGCAGGTGGAAGAGTTCTTCTAGATTGTTCTGTAGCGGCGTTCCCGTCAGCAACAGCTTCCAGTCAATTTTATAACCATTCAACACTCTGAAGAACTGAAGGAATATCAGCAGTAGGTCAGTGCAGCGGTCAGAATTCCCTCCTTGAGTGCATCCCAAGAGTTGGGGGGGGGGGGGGGCGGGCAGTAACTAAGTCACTGAGGACCGGGACAGTCCGGTTTCCACTTCACCCCGGAGCAGCCTCCGAGGCAGACGTCCGTAGGCTCAACACTCGCCCCAGAGACTCCGGTAACAATCCAGGACGACTTGACTCTCCCAGTTCAGCACTGGGGAAGCACAATCATTTTGGAAATGTCATCTGTCAAGGGGGTTGAACCCATTACTGTCATAGAACAGTACAGCACAGAACAGGCCCTGCGGCCCACGATGTTGTGCCGAGCTTTATCTGAAACCAAGATCAAGCTATCCCACTCCCTATCATCCTGGTGTGCTCCATGTGCCTATCCAATAACCGCTTAAATGTTCCTAAAGTGTCTGACTCCACTATCACTGCAGGCAGTCCATTCCACACCCCAACCACTCTCTGCGTAAAGAACCTACCTCTGATATCCTTCCTGTATCTCCCACCATGAACCCTATAGTTATGCCCCCTTGTAATAGCTCCATCCACCCGAGGAAATAGTCTTTGAACGTTCACTCTATCTATCCCCTTCATCATTTTATAAACCTCTATTAAGTCTCCCCTCAGCCTCCTCCGCTCCAGAGAGAACAGCCCTAGCTCCCTCAACCTTTCCTCATAAGACCTACCCTCCAAACCAAGCAGCATCCTGGTAAATCTCCTCTGCACTCTTTCCAGCGCTTCCACATCCTTCTTATAGTGAGGTGACCAGAACTGCACACAATATTCCAAATGTGGTCTCACCAAGGTCCTGTACAGTTGCAGCATAACCCCACGGCTCTTAAACTCCAACCCCCTGTTAATAAAAGCTAACACACTATAGGCCTTCTTCACAGCTCTATCCACTTGAGTGGCAACCTTTAGAGATCTGTGGATATGAACCCCAAGATCTCTCTGTTCCTCCACAGTCTTCAGAACCCTACCTTTGACCCTGTAATCCACATTTAAATTAGTCCTACCAAAATGAATCACCTCACATTTATCAGGGTTAAACTCCATTTGCCATTTTTCAGCCCAGCTTTGCATCCTATCTATGTCTCTTTGCAGCCTACAACAGCCCTCCACCTCATCCACTACTCCACCAATCTTGGTGTCATCAGCAAATTTACTGATCCACCCTTCAGCCCCCTCCTCTAAGTCATTAATAACAATCACAAAGAGCAGAGGACCAAGCACTGATCCCTGCGGCACTCCGCTAGCAACCTGCCTCCAATCCGAAAATTCTCCATCTACCACCACCCTCTGTCTTCGGTCAGACAGCCAGTTACCTATCCAATCGGCCAACTTTCCCTCTATCCCACACCTCCTCACTTTTCATCATAAGCCGACCATGAGGGACCTTATCAAACGCCTTAGTAAAATCCATGTATATGACATCAACTGCCCTACCTTCATCAACACATTTAGTTACACTGTCAGATGGGTTGTTTTTAATGAGCTGGGGGTGTGTGGCCGGGGGGGGGGGGGGAGCGGGGATGCTTTGGGACATAGGTTGTGAAAAGTACAGATTAGAATGCGTGCATAGACTCTCACGACTGCTATCTGTTTGACTTTTGGTGGTTTTTAAGCAGCTTAGCAAGGCTTGGCAAAGTCGGTTTGGACGATAAATGTCACAAAAACAGAAAATGCTGGAAAATCTCAGCAGGTCCGATAGTATTTGTGGGAGAGAGGACAGAGCCAACGTTTCGAGTCTGGGGTGACCCTCCGTCAGAGCCAAGTGCAAGGAAAATCAGGAGAGTTTTATACTAAGGGCAGCACGGTGGCACAGCGGGTTAGCGCTGCTGCCTCACAGCTCCAGGGACCCGGGTTCGATTGCCGGCCTTGGGTCACTGTCTGTGCGGAGTCTGCACATTTTCCCCGTGTCTGCGTGGGTTTCCTCCGGGTGCTCCGGTTTCCTCCCACAGTCCGAAAGGCGTGCTGGTTAGGGTGCTAAATTCTCCCTCAGTGTTACCCGAACAGGCGCCGCAGTGTGGCAACTAGGGGATTTTCGCGGTAACTTCAATGCGGTGTTAATGTAAGCCAACTTGTGACACTAATAAATGAAAACTTTTTGTTTCCATTGGTTGAAGAAACTAGAACACCGGCAGAGGATTATTTTTTTTATTCATTCGTGGGACACGGGCGTCGCTGTCTGGGACCAGCATTTATTGCCCATCCCTAGTTGCCCCTTGGAGGGCAGTTGAGAGTCAACCACATTGGCTGTGGCTCTGGAGTCACATGTAGGCCAGACCGGGGTAAGGGCGGCAGATTTCCTTCCCTAAAGGGAACCAGATGGGTTTTTCCGAGAATGGGTCATCAGTAGATTCTTAATTCCAGATATTTTTTTTATTGAATTCAAATTCCACCGTCTGCCGTGGCGGGGATTCGAACCCCGGGTCCCCCCAGAACGTTAGCTGAGTTTCTGGATTAACAGCCTAGCGATAATACCACTGGGTCATGGCCTCCCCAAGGCTGGGATAGACAGATTTCTGATGTCTCAGGGAGAGAGGGATATGGGGAGGAGGAAGGGAAATGGAATTGAAGCCTAGTATCAGCCATAATTGTCGCGAACAGGCTCGACTGGCTGCATTGTCCAAGCGTGCCCTTGATTTCTCTTCTTGTTTTAGTTCATTTGAGTAAAATTCGTAAAATATGAAAAGTTTTCACGTGGCCTTTTGAGTCGGTCACTGGGAATTCATCTCTCTTTATACAGGGGCGGCACGGTGGCACAGCGGGTTAGCACTGCTGCCTCACAGCACCGGGGACCCGGGTTCGACTCCCGGCTCGGGTCACTGTCTGTGTGGAGTCTGCACGTTCTCCCCCCGTGTCTGCGTGGGTTTCCTCCGGGTGCTCCAGTTTCATCCAAAAATGTGTGGGTTCGGTTGATTGGCCATGCTAAATTGCTCCTTAGTGTTAGAGGGATGTCAGGGGGATTAGCGGGGTAAATATGTGGAGTTACGGGGATAGGGCCTGGGTGGGATTTTGTCAGTGCAGACTCGATGGGCCGAATTTCCCTTCTGTGGAGTAGGGATTCTACGAGGGATGGTAACATAAGAACTAGGAGCCGGAGTAGGCCATCTGGCCCCTCGAGCCTGCTCCGCCATTCAATAAGATCATGGCTGATCTTTTTGTGGACTCAGCTCCACTTACCCGCCCGCTCACCATAACCCTTCATTCCTTTACTGTTCAAAAATCTATCTATCCTTGCCTTAAAAACATTCAATGAGGTAGCCTCACTGGGCAGGGAATCCCACAGATTCACAACCCTTTGGGTGAAGAAGTTCCTCCTCAACTCAGTCCTAAATCTGCTCACCCTTATTTTGAGGCCATGCCCCCTAGTTCTAGTTTCACCTGCCAGTAGAATCAACTTCCCTGCTTCTATCTTATCTAGTCCCTTCATAATCTTATATGTTTCTATAAGATCTCCCCTCATTCTTCTGAATTCCAAAGAGTATAGAAACATCGAAAACTACAGCACAAAACAGGCCTTCGGCCCCATATGTTGTGCCGAACATATCCCTACCTTTTAGGCCTACCTATAACCCTCCATCCTATTAAGTTCCATGTCCTCACCCAGGAGTCTCTTAAAAGACCCTATTGAGTTTGCCTCCACCACCACTTACGGCAGCCGATTCCACTCGCCCACCACCCTCTGTGTGAAAAACTTCCCCCTAACATTTCCCCTGTACCTACCCCCCAGCACCTTAAACCTGTGTCCTCTCGTAGCAGCCATTTCCACCCTGGGAAAAAGCATCTGAGAGTCCACCCGATCTATGCCTCTCAACATCTTATACACCTCTATTAGGTCTCCTCTCATCCTACGTCTCTCCAAGGAGAAAAGACCGAGCTCCCTCAGCCTATCCTCATAAGGCATGCCACTCAATCCAGGCAACATCCTTGTAAATCTCCTCTGCACCCTTTCAATCTTTTCCACATCCTTCCTGTAATGAGGCGACCAGAACTGAGCACAGTACTCCAAGTGGGGTCTGACGAGGGTCTTATATAGCTGCATCATTATCCCCGGACTCCTAAACTCAATCCCTCGAATGATAAAGGCCAGCACACCATACGCCTTCTTAACCACCTCCTCCACCTGCGGGGCCGATTTTAGAGTCCTATGGACCAGACCCCACAATCCTTCTGATCCTCTACAGTACTAAGAGTCTTTCCCTTTATATTGTACTCCTTCATCCCATTTGACCTGCCAAAATGGACTACTACGCATTTATCTGGGTTGAAGTCCATCTGCCACTTCTCCGCCCAGTCTTGCATCCTATCTATGTCCCTCTGTAACTGCTGACATCCCTCCAGACTATCCACAACCCCACCAACCTTCGTGTCGTCAGCAAACTTACCAACCCATCCCTCCACTTCCTCATCCAGGTCATTTATGAAAATGACAAACAGCAAGGGTCCCAGAACAGATCCCTGGGCACACCACTGGTGACCGACCTCCATTTAGAAAAAGACCCATCTATACCCACTCTCTGCCTCCTTTGGGCAAGCCAGTTCTGGATCCACAGGGCAGCAGCCCCTTGGATCCCATGCCCTCTCACTTTTTCTAGAAGCCTTGCATGGGGGACCAGTAGAGCCCCAGTCTACTCAAGTCTCTCCTCATAAGCCAACCCTCTCAACTCCGGAATCAACCTAGTGAATCTCCTCTGCACCCCCTCCAGTGCCAGTATATCCTTTCTCAAGTAAGGAGACCAAAACTGTACACAGTACTCCAGGTGTGGCCTCACCAGCACCTTATACAGCTGCAACATAACCTCTCTGTTTTTAAACTCCATTCCTCTAGCAATAAAGGACAACATTTCATTTACCTTCTTAATTACCTGCTGCACCTGCAAACCAACTCCTTGAGATTCCTGCACAAGGACGCCCAGGTCCCTCTGCACAGCAGCATGCTGCAATTTTTTACCATTTAAATAATAGTCCATTTTGCTGTTATTCCGACCAAAATGGATGACCTCACATTTACCAACATTGTACTCCATCTGCCAGACCCTCGCCCACTCACTTAGACTATCTATATCCCTTTGCAGCGTCCTCTGCACACTTTGCTCTGCCACCCATCTTGGTGTCATCTGCGAATTTTGATACACTGCACTTGGTCCCCAACTCGAAATCATCTATGTAAATCGTAAACAATTGCGGTCCCAACACTGATCCCTAAGGCACACCACTAGTCACTGATCGCCAACCAGAAAAACACCCATTTACCCCCCACTCTTTGTTTTGTTAGTTAGTAAAGCATCCTTTAGGGAAAGAAAGCTGCTGTCTTTATCAGTCTGTGCCAGTATAGGACACCAGACCCACAGCGATATGGGTGTCTTTAACTGCTCTCTGAAGGGGCCGAGCAAGAAATCCAGTAACCACCTCATCAGGGCAACGAGGGATGGCCAACGTCACCTCTGCCAGCACTCTGACAGTGACCCAAAGCGATGGCCCAGAGGTATTATCACTAGACTATTAATCCAGAAACTCAGCTAATGTTCTGGGGACCCGGGTTCGAATCCAGTCCGCGGCAGGTGGTGGAATTTGAATTCATTAAAAAATATCTGGAATTAAGAATCTACTGATGACCATGAAACTGTTGGCGGAAAAACCCATCTGGTTCACTAAAGTCCTTGAGGGAAGGAAATCTGCTGTCCTTACCAGGTCTGGCCTACATGTGACTCCAGAGCCACAGCAACGTTTTTGAGTTTCCACTGCCCTCTGAACAAGGGAAACTAGGGACTATCGTAGAATCCTACAGTGCAAAAGGGATGGGCAATAAATGCTGGCCCAGCCAGCGATGCCCAGGTCCCACGGATGAAGGGAAAAAATGCCCACAGCCATCAAATGGATCCCCCGAGGAGCAGAATCAGGTGGCTGCCTGTACCACACCCCAGCTGGAGGGAGCTCCTTCATTGGAAAACATTGATAATAGGGTCAGAAGAGCTCTTACCAAAGTCAGTCGTGAGCTTCATGTAAGTGTACAATGCACTGCTAGGAAACGTGAACGCTACGAAGACGCCGCATGGCAGAACATGAGGGAGGCCCATCTTGCTCAACCTCACCTTGGATTGGTTGTTCTTCAGCCTGTGCGCCTCATCCACCACGAGACAGGCCCATTTAATGGAGCTCAACGCTGCCTGGTCGATGGTGATCAACTCGTAGGACGTCAACAAAACGTGGAACTTCACCTGTGCCTGACTCTGTGGAACAAACATAAGAACATGTAAACTAGGAGCAGGAGTAGGCCATCCGGCCCCTCGAGCCTGCTCCGCCATTCAATAAGATCATGGTTGATCTTTTCGTGGACTCAGCTCCACTTACCCGCCCGCTCACCATCACCCTTCATTCCTTTACCGTTCAAATATTTATCTATCCTTGCCTTAAAAACATTCAATGAAGTAGCCTCACTGGGCAGGGAATTCCACAGATTCACAACCCTTTGGGTGAAGAAGTTCCTCCTCAACTCAGTCCTAAATCTGCTCCCCCTTATTTTGAGGCCATGCCCCCTAGTTCTGGTTTCACCTGCCAGTGGAAACAACTTCCCTGCTTCTATCTTATCTATTCCCTTCATAATCTTGTATGTTTCTATAAGATCTCCCCTCATTCTTCTGAATTCCAATGAGTATAGCCCCAGTCTACTCAGTCTCTCCTCATAAGCCAACCCTCTCAACTCCGGAATCAACCTAGTGAATTCTCCTCTGCACCCCCTCCAGTGCCAGTATATCCTTTCTCAAGTAAAACATCAGTTAGGACAGTTAAACAGATTGCTGCACGAGGATAGATTCCTCTTGATAAGTTACCCCTTCCCTTGTTTAGGTTCCTCGGGGTGTAGGACCCATTGTCAATGGTCCCCTAGATAACTCACTTATCCCACTTTTGGCACTGGGTACTAACCCGGAGGAATGCAAATCTGCCCCGTCTGCACCTCAACGTTTTTCTTAAAAAACGGCTTACCCGAATCTTGACAGCCCGCTTGCTGACTTTAACTGCACTGTCGTCAAAGCAAAACTCGTTTTCCCGGATGACGGCACGGCTGTCTTTGTCCCCAGTGTACGTTACCACGTAGAAGTCTGGTGCCCACATCTCAAACTCGCGCTCCCAGTTTATGATGGTGGACAGGGGAGCACTGACCAGGAAGGGGCCACTTGTATGTCCCTGAGGAATCAGGAGAAAAAAAAAAGAACAATGATCAAACCAGGTGGATCGCACCAGGGCAGGGCTTCCTCAGTTAATGGCCGGGCGTTGGGGAGAGTTACAGAACAAAGAGATCTAGGGGTACATGTTCATAGCCCCTTGAAAGTCACAGGCGGACAGGGTGGTGAAGGCGGCTTTCGGCATGTTTGCTTTCATTGGTCAGGACATTGAATACAGGAGTTGGGATGTCTTGTTGAAGTTGTACAAGACATTGGTAAGGCCACACTTGGAATACTGTGTACAGTTCTGGTCACCCTATTATAGAAAGGATATTATTAAGCATTTTGGCCTCAACTACTTTGTGGCAGTGAATTCCACACATTCACCACCTGCTGGGTGGATTTCTCCTCATCTCAGTTCTAATTTCGGGAGCAAAACTCTCCATTCTTAGCTAGTCTGAGCCTGTATGTGACCCTGCATGTTTAGATGGCCAATCAACCTAACCTGCACATCTTTGTACACCAATGGGCAATTTAGCACGGCCAATCCACCTAACCTGCACATCTTTGGACACTAAGGGACAATTTAGCACGGCCGATCCACCTAACCGACACATCTTTGGACACTAAGGGGCAATTTAGCATGGCCAATCCGCCTGACCCGCACATCTTTGGACACTAAGGGGCAATTTAGCATGGCCAATCCATCTAACCCGCACATCTTTGGACACCAATGGGCAATTTAGCATGGCCAATCCACCTAACCTGCACATCTTTAGAATCTGGGAGGAAACTGGAGCACCCGGAGGAAACCCACGCAGACACAGGGGGGGAGAACGTGCAATCTCCCACACAAAGTCAGTCACCCGAGGCCGGAATCGAACCTGGGACCTTCGCGCTGTGCGGGCAGCAGTGCTAACCACTGTGCCATGATGCCGCCCATCCCAGCAAAAGAACGGCAATATCTTTCATCTTCGGGTACCACTGCTCACAATACTCTTGTTCTTGAAGTGTTCTTATGCTCTCCTGGCTGCGCTCCCATCACCTACGCTGTGTTAACTTTGAGCTCTTCCAAAACCCTTCTGTCCTGATGCTTCCTTTTTTAATTTTTTCTTGGGACACGGGTGTCGCAGGAAAGGCCGGTATTTGTTGCCCGAACCTAATTGCCCCTGGAACGGAAGATTTAGTTCCTCATGTAAAATGGATGTTAGCAAGTCATTTCAGAGGGCAGTTGAGAGTCAACCACATTGGCTGTGGCTCTGGAGTCACGTGTAGGCCAGACCGGGTAAGGACGGCAGATTTCCTTCCCTAAAGGGAACATTAGTGACCGAGATGGGTTTTTATGATAATTGGCAATGTTTTCATGATCAGCATTGCGAAGACCAGCTTTCAATTCCAGGTTTTTATTTTTTAATTGACTTTAAATTCCATCCGTTGCAGCAATGAGATTCGAAACCAAGGGCCCAGAGAATTCATCAAGCGCCCAGTGGATTACTAGTCCACTGCCACAGAAAGTAGTTGAGGCCAAAACGTTGTGTGATTTCAAGAAGAAATTAGATATCACTCTTGGGGCTAAAGGGATCGAGGGATATGGGGGGGAAGGAGGGGATCAGGGTATTGGATTTGATGATCAGCCATGATCGTAATGAATGGCGGAGCAGGCTCGAAGGGCCAAATGGCCTCCTCCTGCTTCTAATTTGTGTTTCTAAAAGGACATTAGTGGAAGTTGGGTTTTTCCGATAGCTTTGTGGTTACCTTCACTGATCACAGTGATCCAAGGATTCTTTTAATATAGTTCTGAAATTATTAGTGCGGGCCTGTGTAGAGCAGCGAGTCCAGGACTCTGGACGTACGATTACCACACCCCCTAACACACAGCAAAACATCAACCTATCAGATAAATTAACAGACAGTGATTTTAAACCACAAACGGCCTTTTACCTCTTTGTACAGAGAGTACAAGAAGACAATGGTCTGGATCGTCTTGCCCAGCCCCATCTCGTCAGCCAGGATGGTGTCCGTACCCTGTGCCCAGGAGAAGCGGAGCCAGTTTAGCCCCTCCAGTTGGTACATGTGCAGGGTTCCACCAGTGACCGTGACGAAGTCCGGCTGCAGCTCGTATTTGATGGTTGGCTGCGGGGGGGGGGGGAAAGAAAGAAAAAAAAGGGGCGACAAGGGTGACACGATGCAGAAGAAAAGCTGGAGAGAGCTGGAAAGACACAACGTAATGACCTATTGACTTATAAGATACAGGAACAGAATTAGTCCATTCGGCCCATCGAGACCGCTCCGCCATTCGATCATGGCTGATATGCTCCTCAGCCCCATTTTCCTGCCTTCTCCCCATAACCCTTCAACCCATTAAAAATCTGTCTAACTCCTCCTTAAATGTACTCACTGTCCCAGCATCCAGCGCACTTTGGGGGAGCGAATTCCACAGATTCACAACCCTTTGGGAGAAGTAGTTTCTCCTCAACTCTGTTTTAAATTTGCTGCCCCTTATCCTAAGACCTCTCGTCCTAGAATGTCCCACCAGAGGAAGCATCCGCCTCCACGTCTACCTTATCCATACCTTTTATCATCTTGTGTACCTCACAATTTGATCTCCCCTCATTCTCCTAAATTCCAGAGAGTGTAGGAAATTGAATGGGTCGTCGCTGGACAGGGTGATCTTGTTGGTGTTGAAGAACATGAACGGGATTTGACAGAAGTTGCATTTGAGAAACTCAAATACCCAGAAACACAAGTCATAAAATAACAGGGGAACAGCTAAGGGAAGCTGTGCAGAACCTCATCATCGGGGAAGTCAGCAACAAGAATGTGCTGGAAGTGACCGGTGTGGGTAGCTCTGGAAATAAAGGGGACCCGGAACATGGGGAAGGCAGACGTCTCGCAGCGAGAAGCTTCAGGCCCCATTCCAGGACTCGAGCACAAACCCTACAGTCATAGAATCCCTACAGTACAGGAGGAGACCATTCAGCCCATCGAGCCTGCACCGACAACAACCCCAACCCAGGGCGGCACAGTGACACAGTGGTTCGCGCTGCTGCTTCACAGCACCGGGGGACCCGGGTTCGATTCCTGGCTTGGGTCACACTGTGTGTGCAGTTTGCACGTTCTCCCCGTGTCTGCGTGGGTTTCCTCCGGGTGCTCCGGTTTCCTCCCACAGTCTGAAAGACGTGCTGGTTAGGGTGCATTGGCCGTGCTAAATTCTCCCTCAGTGTTACCCCAACAGGGGCCGGAGTGTGGCCACTCGGAGTATTTTCATAGTAACTTCATTGCTGTGTTAATGTAAGCCTTACTTGCGACTAATAAATAAACTTTACTTTTTTTAAAAAAACTTTATTATCCCCTTAACCCCACATATTTATCCCCCCTAATCCACCCCACCCCCCCAAAGTGCAGACTCCGCACAGACAGTGACCCGAGGCTGGAATCGAACCCAGGTCCCTGGCGCTGTGAAGCAGCAGTGCTAACCACTGTGCCACCTTTCCATGTTCCATTCCCCGTCACTGCAACATCTCTTTAACATGGAAGTAAAACCGCTGCTACCCTTTGGCAAGACATATTCTACTGAAAAGATTGACAGTAATCACAAACTATTCCACAACGAGGACATCAGACCGTGCCTTATTTGCTGACGACACCACCGTAGTGGGTCGGATCTCAAACAATGACGAGACAGAGAACAGGAATGAGACAGAGAATCTGGTGAACTGGTGCGGCAACAATAATCTCTCCCTCAATGTCAACAAAACGAAGGAGATTGTCATCGACTTCAGGAAGCGTAAAGGAGAACATGGCCCTGTCTACATCAATGGGGACGAAGTAGAAATGGTCGAGAGCTTCAGGTTTTTAGGTGTCCGGATCACCAACAACCTGTCCTGGTCCCCCCCATGCTGACACTATAGTTAAGAAAGCCCCACCAACGCCTCTACTTTCTCAGGAGGTTAAGGAAATTTGGCAAGTCCACTACAACTCTCACCAACTTTTACAGATGCACCATAGAAAGCATTCTTTCTGGTTGTATCACAGCTTGGTCTGGGCTCCTGCTCTGCCCAAGACCGCAAGGAACTACAAAAGGTCGTGAATGTAGCCCAATCCATCACGCAAACCAGCCTCCCATCCATTGACTCTGTCTACACTTCCCGCTGCCTCGGGAAAAGCAGCCAGCATAATCAAGGACCCCACTCACCCCGGACATTCTCTCTTCCACCTTCTCCCGTCGGGAAAAAGATACAAAAGTCTGAGGTCACGTACCGACTGACGCAAGAACAGCTTCTTCCCTGCTGCTGTCAGACTTTTGAATGGACCTACCTCGCATTAAGTTGATCTTTCTCTACATCCTAGCTATGACTGTAACACTACATTCTGCACCCTTTCCTTTCCTTCTTTGTCTGAATAGCGCACAAGAAACAATACTTTTCACTCTATGTTAGTACATGTGACAATAATAAATCAATCATTCTGCACTCTCTCCTTTCTTTCTCAACGTATCAAAGCACGCTGTACATAGAAAGCAGAGACATTGGTGGGGCTTTTTTAACTATAGCGTCCGCATTGAGGGACCAGGATAGGTTATTGGTGATCTGGACACCTAGAAACTCGCAACCATTTCTACTTTGTCCCCATTGATGTTCTCCTTTACCCTTCCTGAAGTCAATGACTATTCTTCGTTTGGTTGACAATGAGGGAGAGATTATTGTCTTGCACCAGATCACCAGTTTCTCTATCTCATTCCTATACTCTGTCTCATTGTTTGAGATCTTGCGCGCAAGAAACAATACTTTTCACATTATACTAATACATGTGACAATAATAAATCAAATCCTTCTCCCCTATGTACTCTATGAACGGTATGCTTTGTCTGTATAGCGCGCAAGAAACAATACTTTTCACATTATACTAATACATGTGACAATAATAAATCAAATCCTTCTCCCCTATGTACTCTATGAACGGTATGCGTTGTCTGTATAGTGCGCAAGAAACAATACTTTTCACTGTATCCCAATACATGTGACAATAATAAATCAAGTTAAATATTTCCACTCCACACTTACCTCTATTGCCGGAGAGCTGGGAGGCTTGTCGGCCAAGAACTCCTTGATTTTTTTGAACTTCTTTGTTTTCTTGGGCCTGTTTGGTTCCTCTCCGATGCACATCTCTCTGCAGCACCATAAACAGCACCAGGTTAAAGCTGGGTGTTAGCAGCCATCTTAAGAAGGTCAGACAATCGCACTTTGCTATCCATGTCAGTATACAACTGGCGACACTGCAGGTCGTAAGGAGGGACGTGGGGAGGAGGAGGCCATACGGCCCCCCTCATGCCTACTCTGCTACTTGACCTGACCTTTCTTGTTATTCATACATGGGACATGTGCATCGCTGGCTGGGCCAGTATTTATTGCCCATCCCTAGTTGCCCCTTGGAGGGCAGTTACGTGTCAACCACATTGCTGTGGCTCTGGAGTCACATGTGGGCCAGACCGGGTAAGGACGGCAGATTTCCTTCCCTAAAGGACATTAGTGAACCAGATGGGTTTTTCCGACAATCAACAATGGTTTCATGTATCAGTGGATTCCCAATTCCAGATACTTTTTATTGAATTCAAATTCCGCCATTTGCCATGGACAGGATTCGAACCCGGGTCCCCAGGACATTCACCAGCTCTGACGAAGGGTCATCCAGATTCAAAACGTTGGCTCTATTCCCTCCCAGTAAGAGTTTTAACAACACCAGGTTAAAGTCCAACAGGTTTATTTGGTAGCAAATGCCATTAGCTTTCGGAGCGCTGCTCCTTCGTCAGATGGAGTGGAAATCTGCTCCCAAACAAGGCACACAGAGACACAAAATCAATTTACAGAATACTGATTAGAATGAGAATCTTTACAGCTAATCAAGTCTTAAAGATACAGACAATGTGAGTGGAGGGAGCATTAGGCACAGGTTAAAGAAATGTGTATTGTCTCCAGACAATATTTTGAGTTTTTTCAGGAGGTAACTAAGTGTGTTGATGAAGGTAGGGCAGTTGATGTCATATACATGGATTTTAGTAAGGCGTTTGATAAGGTCCCCCATGGTCGGCTTATGATGAAAGTGAGGAGGTGTGGGATAGAGGGAAAGTTGGCCGATTGGATAGGTAACTGGCTGTCTGATCGAAGACAGAGGGTGGTGGTGGATGGAAAATTTTCGGACTGGAGGCAGGTTGCTAGTGGAGTGCCACAGGGATCAGTGCTTGGTCCTCTGCTCTTTGTGATTGTTATTAATGACTTAGAGGAGGGGGCTGAAGGGTGGATCAGTAAATTTGCTGATGACACCAAGATTGGTGGAGTAGTGGATGAGGTGGAGGGCTGTGGTAGGCTGCAAAGAGACATAGATAGGATGCAAAGCTGGGCTGAAAAATGGCAAATGGAGTTTAACCCTGATAAATGTGAGGTGATTCATTTTGGTAGGACTAATTTAAATGTGGATTACAGGGTCAAAGGTAGGGTTCTGAAGACTGTGGAGGAACAGAGAGATCTTGGGGTCCATATCCACAGATCTCTGAAGGTTGCCACTCAAGTGGATAGAGCTGTGAAGAAGGCCTATAGTGTTAGCTTTTATTAACAGGGGGTTGGAGTTTAAGAGCCGTGGGGTTATGCTGCAACTGTACAGGACCTTGGTGAGACCACATTTGGAATAGTGTGTGCAGTTCTGGTCACCTCACTATCAGGAGGATGTGGAAGCGCTGGAAAGAGTGCAGAGGAGATTTACCAGGATGCTGCCTGGTTTGGAGGGTAGGTCTTATGAGGAAAGGTTGAGGGAGCGAGGGCTGTTCTCTCTGGAGCGGAGGAGGCTGAGGGGAGACTTAATAGAGGTTTATAAAATGATGAAGGGGATAGATAGAGTGAACGTTCAAAGACTATTTCCTCGGGTGGATGGAGCTATTACAAGGGGGCATAACTATAGGGTTCGTGGTGGGAGATATAGGAAGGATATCAGAGGTAGGTTCTTTACGCAGAGAGTGGTTGGGGTGTGGAATGGACTGCCTGCGGTGATAGTGGAGTCAGACACTAGGAACATTTAAGCGGTTATTGGATAGGCACATGGAGCACACCAGGATGATAGGGAGTGGGATAGCTTGATCTTGGTTTCAGATAAAGCTCGGCACAGCATCGTGGGCCGAATGGCCTGTTCTGTGCTGTACTGTTCTATGTTTTATGTTCTTTTAGACAGGACAGCCAGTGAGATTCTGCAAGTCCAGGAGGTAAACTGTGGGGGTTACTGATAGTGTAACATGAACCCAACCTGGTGTTGTTCAAACCCTTACTGTGTTTACCCCAGTCCAACGCCGGCATCTCCACATCGTGACTCCCATCTATTCCCTCCCCACAGATGCTGTCAGACCTGCTGCGATTTTCCAGCATTTTCTGCTTTGATCTCAGATTCCAGCATCCGCAGTGTTTTGCTTTTACCCCAGAACATTCGCTGAGTTTCTGGATTAATGGTCTGGCGATGAGACCACTTGGCCATCGCCTCCCGATCTTTTCCCACCCTGTCGTCATTCCCACTCCCCCCATTCTGTGTCCGAAATGCTGTCAATTGTAGTCTGGAAATGTATTCAATGACTCCGCATTCTCGGGGAGCAAATTTCTGAACCCAGCTTCGCATCTCAATCACCGATTCCTTAACCCGAGATGACATCCCTGCTCTGGACTCTCCATGATGGGGAGATGCCGGCGTTGGACTGGGGTAAACACAGTAAGAAGTCTCACAACACCAGGTTAAATTGGTAGCAAAATAAACCTGTTGGACAATGGCAAAAAAAAATGGGGAAAAGCAGCCAGCATAATCAAGGACCCCACGCACCCCGGACATTCTCTCTTCCACCTTCTTCCATCGGGAAAAAGATACAAAAGTCTGAGATCACGTACCGACCGACTCAAGAACAGCTTCTTCCCTGCTGCTGTCAGACGTTTGAATGGACCTACCTCGGCATTAAGTTGATCTTTCTCTACACCCTAGCTGTGACTGTAACACTACATTCTGCACCCTCTCCTTTCCTTCTCTATGAACGGTATGCTCTGTCGGTATAGCGCGCAAGAAACAATACTTTTCACTGTATCCCAATACATGTGACAATAATAAATCAAATCAAATCCGTCTCCCCTATGTACTCTATGAATGGTATGCTTTGTCTGTATAGCGCGCAAGAAACAATACTTTTCACTGTATCCCAATACATGTGACAATAATAAATCAAATCAAATCCGTCTCCCCTATGTACTCTATGAATGGTATGCTTTGTCTGTATAGCGCGCAAGAAACAATACTTTTCACTGTATCCCAATACACGTGACAATAATAAATCAAATTAAAAATATTCTATTTTTCTAATATTCCTACCAAAGTAAAACACCTCAAATTTCCCCACATTATCCTTCACCTGTTGGCCACTCGCCCCTCTATATTCCTTTGCAACTCTTTGTATCCTCCTTACAGCTTACTTCCCCACCGTCAGCAAGCTTGGATACATTACACACGGTCCCTCCAGCTAAGACACTGACAAGGGTTAGAAATAGCCGAGGCCCCAGCATGGTGAAAATCACCCCCCTTTGCCTCCATCCATACTCAATATTAATCCCAGCAGCGAGACAACACGTGGCTATATCTCATGCTGCCGACAGATTCACTGTACGAGCACAAACACACACCAGGTGCCCTCGCCCTCACTGACCTGTGATTCCAGTACGCCACCTTGAGCGAGTCGTAATCTGGGATTTCCAGCTCGTCCGCCTCCCAGGTGGCCTGGTCGTAAGGCAAATCTCTCCACTTCACCAGGTAGTGGTAGTTTCCCTTCTTGTCGATGCTGCGGGAAGGCGTGAGAAAGAGGTGAGGGGAGTGGGTTGGGCAGCGCACATTCACACACAGGAGATTGGGAATCACCCAACGGGCGCACAGTTCAACAGGGTAATGACGAAGAGTTGGAGGCCAAGTCTACCAGGAGCGGGCGGGCGCCTGAGGTAAGGGATGGGATCATAACTCTTGCAATGAGGTTGGTTCTGCTTAAATCGGAAGCAGCATCAAGTCCAAGAGTTGATGGATTTTCAAATCAGTATTGCATCTGGTTCATCACAGGAAATCTGAATCTACCCTGTTGACTTCATTGCCCCAATCGAGGCATACTCCCATCCATTGACTCTGTCTACACTTCCCGCTGCCTCGGGAAAAGCAGCCAGCATAATCAAGGACCCCACACACCCCGGACATTCTCTCTTCCACGTTCTTCTGTCGGGAAAAAGATACAAAAGTCTGAGGTCACGTACCAACCGACTCAAGAACAGCTTCTTCCCTGCTGCTGTCAGACTTTTGAATGGACCTACCTCGCATTAAGTTGATCTTTCTCTACACACTAGCTATGACTGTAACACTACATTCTGCACTCCCTCCATTCATAGAAGCATAGAGGATAGGAGCAGGAGGAGGCCATTCGGCCCTTCCAGCCTGCTCCGCCATTCATCACCATGGCTGATCATCCAACTCAATAGCCTCATCCTGCTTTCCCCCCATAACCTTTGACCCCATTCACCCCAAGTTCCATATCCAGCCGCCTCTTGAATACATTCAATGTTTTGGCATCAACTACTTCCTGTGGGAATGAATTCCACAGGCTCACCGGGTGAAGAAATGTCTCCCCACCTCCGTCCTAAATGGTCCACCCCAAATCCTCAGACTGTGACCCCTGGTTCTGGACTCCCCCCACCATCGGGAACATCCTCCCTGCATCTACCCTGTCTAGTCCTGTTAGAATTTTATAAGTCTCTATGAGATCCCCCCCCTCATTCGTCTGAACTCCAGTGAAAACAATCCTAACCTGGTCAATCTCTCCTCATACATCAGTCCCACCATCCCCAGAATCAGCCGGGTAAACCTTCGCTGCACTCCCTCCAGAGCAAGAACATCCTTCCTCAGAAAAGGAGACCAAAACTGCACACAATACTCTCGGTGTGGCCTCACCAGGGCCGTGTATCATTGCAACAACACATCCCTGCTCCTGTACTCGAAACCTCTCGCAATGAAGGCCAACATACCATTTGCCTTCTTTACCGCCTGCTGCACCTGCATGCTTGCCTTCAGCAACTGGTGCACAAGGACACCCAGGTCCCTCTGCACACTCCCCTCTCCCAATTTACACCCATTCAGGTAGTAATCTGTCTTCTTGTTTTTGCTTCCAAAGTGAATAACCTCACATTGATCCAAATTATTCTGAATCTGCCATTGATTAGCCCACTCACCCAACCTGCCCAGATCATTCTGAAGGATCTCTGCATCCTCGTCACAGTTGACCCTCCCACCCAACTTGGTATCATCTGCAAACTTTGAGATGTTACATTTTGTTCCCTCATTCAAATCATTAATATATATTGAGAGTAGCTGGGGTCCCAGCACCGATCCCTGTGGCACCCCACTAGTTACTGCCTGCCAATTTGAAAAGCACCCATTAATTCCTACTCTTTGTTTCCTCTCTGCCAACCAGTTTTCTATCCATCTCGATACACTTCACCCAATCCCATGCATTTTGATCTTGCACAATAATCTCTCGTGTAGGACTTTTGACAAACCCTTCCTGAAAGTCCAAATATACCACATCAACCGGCTCCCCCTTGTCAACTCGACTAGTTACAAAGAATTCCAACAGATTTGTCGAGCATGATTTCCCCTTCATAAATCCATGCTGACTCTGTCTGATCCTGCCACTGCTTTCTAAATGCTCCGCTATAAAGTCCTTGGTGATGGATTTGAGAATTTTCCCCACCACCGACGTTAAGCTTCCTGGTCTATAATTCCCCGTTTTCTCTCCACCTCCCTTTCTGAATATTGGAGTGACATTCGCTCCCCTCCAATCTGCAGGGACGGTTCCAGAGTCTATACAATCCTGGAAGGTGACCACCAATGCATCCACTATTTCCAGAGCCACTTCCTTATGTCCTCTGGGATGTAGATTACCAGGCCCTGGGGATTTATCCACTTTCAATCCCATCAACTTTCCCAGCACCATTTCTCTACTAATATTGATCTCCCTCAGTTCTTCCCTCTCACTAATTCTTTCATTCTCCAACATTTCTGCCATCTGATTTGGATCCACTTTTGTGAAGACAGAACCAAACTATGTATTTCTTTGTCTGTGCACAGTATGCTTTGTCTAAATAGCGCTCAAGAAACAATACTTTTCACTGTATCCCAATACATGTGACAATAATAAATCAAATCCTTCTCCCCTATGTACTCTATGAACGGTATGCTTTGTCTGCATAGCGCGCAAGAAACAATACTTTTCACTGTATCCCAATACATGTGACAATAATAAATCAAATCCTTCTCCCCTGTGTACTCTATGAACGGTATGCTTTGTCTGTATAGTGCGCAAGAAACAATACTTTTCACTCTATCCCAATACATAGAACATTACAGCGCAGTACAGGCCCTTCGGCCCTCGATGTTGCGCCGGCCAGCGAAACCAATCTAAAGCCCATCTAACCTACACTATTCCAATATCATCCATATGTTTATCCAATGACCATTTAAATGCCCTTAATGTTGGCGAGTCCACTACTGCTTCAGGCAGGGCATTCCACGCCCTTACTACTCTCTGAGTAAAGAACCTACCTCTGACATCTGTCCTATATCTCTCACCCCTCAATTTAAAGCTATGTCCCCTCGTGCTAGCTATCACCTGTGACAATAATAAATCAAATCCTTCTCCCCTATGTACTCTATGAACGGCAGTAACTACACTCCGGCCGTGCTCGATTGCCCCCTTAGTGTCAGGGGGATTAGAAGGGTAAATATATCGGGTGACGGGGATAGGGCCTGGGTGGGATTGTCGTTCGGTGCAGGCTCGATGGGCCGAATGGCCTCCTTCGGCACTGTAGGGATTCTATGATTCTATAAGGTTAGGGCAGGGTTTGAGAGGTGAGTGGGTGAGTTCAAAAGGAATTCAGGAGAAAATTCTTTACTCGGGGAGTGGACAGAATTTGGAACTCGCCGTCACTGGGAGCGGTCGAGACACACACATATATTTTAAAGGAAAAAGTTAGATAAGTTCACGAGGAAGAAAGAAGGAACATCCTTCTGCTAAATTAAATCAGGGCGAATCTGCATCTTATCTCCATTTACCCTCCTTGGTTCCACCCACCTTATCTTAAAAAAAAACAACCAACGACTTAAACAGATCAATCAGATCAGTACTTATCACCTTCGAGGGAATACAAATCCAGTCGTAACAGAAGGATATATTGAGATGAGCCAGGCTGAAGTAGGGAGGGTGTTTGTGTGGAGTAGTCAGGTCACTGGTCTGATCCTGTGCTGTATACTCCGAGAGGCCCACTCGCAGGGATGTCGGGGTCCCGGTAAAACCAGGAGGGGGGGGGGGGAAACAAGGGCTGCGCCAACGCCAAGATCCGTTCCTCCATAGCCGGTATCCAGTCCCCGTTGGCCGCATCCACTGGCTGCTTCACAAGGGCCACTGCGTCGAGCGGGTGGCGCCAAGCGCCTGGCTGCCGGCGCGCCT
Source organism: Mustelus asterias (assembly GCF_964213995.1). Classification (NCBI taxonomy): domain Eukaryota; kingdom Metazoa; phylum Chordata; class Chondrichthyes; order Carcharhiniformes; family Triakidae; genus Mustelus; species Mustelus asterias. Next base: position 153,809 of record NW_027590690.1, read on the forward strand.
GCCTATCTGGCCGCTGTGCTCGAGTACCTGGCCGCCGAGATCCTCGACAACACGGCCTGGTACAAGAAGACCGCCCCGCATCATCCCCCTCCCCCGCCACCTGCAGCTGCTCATCCGCAAGGACAAGGAGCTCGACAAGCTGCTGGGAGGGGTGACCATTGCCCAGGGCGGTGTCCGCATGGATTCCCTACGAGGCCATCGCATCGAGTCTGCACTGACAACAATCCCACCCAGGCCCTATCCCCGTAACCCCACATATTTACCCCGCTAATCCCTCTAACCTACGCGTCCCGGGACTCTAAAGGGCACTGCAGCACGGCTAATCCACGTAACCTGCCCATCTTTAGAGACTAAGGGGCAATTTAGCATGGTCAATAAGAACATAACATAAGAAATAGGAGCAGGAGTAGGCCATCTAGCCCCTCGAGCCTGCCCCGCCATTCAATAAGATCATGGCTGATCTGAAGTGGATCAGTTCCACTTACCCGCCTGATCCCTATAACCCCCTAATTCCCTTACCGATCAGGAATCCATCTATCCGTGATTTAAACATATTCAACGAGGTAGCCTCCACCACTTCAGTGGGCAGAGAATTCCAGAGATTCACCACCCTCAGAGAGAAGAAGTTCCTCCTCAACTCTGTCCTAAACTGACCCCCCTTTATTTTGAGGCTGTGCCCTCTAGTTCCAGCTTCCTTTCGAAGTGGAAAGAATCTCTCCACCTCTACCCTATCCAGCCCCTTCATTATCTTATAGGTCTCTATAAGATCCCCCCTCAGCCTTCTAAATTCCATCGAGTACAAACCCAATCTGCTCAGTCTCTCCTCATAATCAACACCCCTCATCTCTGGTATCAACCTGGTGAACCTTCTCTGCACTCCCTCCAAGGCCAATATATCCTTTCGCAAGTAAGGGGACCAATACTGCACACAGTAATCCAGCTGCGGCCTCACCAATGCCTTGTACAGATGCAGCAAGACTTCTCTGCTTTGATATTCTATCCCCCTCGCGATAAATGCCAACATCCCATTTGCCTTCTTGATCACCTGTTGTACTTGCATACTGAGTTTTTGCAGCTCATGCACAAGGACCCCCAGGTCCCTTTGCACAGTAGCACGTTGTAATTTTTTTCAATTTAAATAATAATCCAATTTGCTATTATTTCTTCCAATCCACCTAACCTGCAAATCTTTTGATACTAAGGGGCAATTTAGCATGGCCAATCCACCTAACCTGCACATCTTTTGATACTAAGGGACAATTTAGCATGGCCAATCCACCTAACCTGCACATCTTTTGATACTAAGGGCCAATTTAGCATGGCCAATCCCCCTAACCTGCACATCTTTGGACTGTGGGAGGAAACCAGAGCACCCGGAGGAAACCCATGCAGACACGGGGAGAACGTGCAGACTCCACACAGACAGTCAGGAATTGGCTGCCTAACATCCAGGCCGTGCTGCTGCCCAGGAAAACCGGACACCCCAGCAGGGTGCACACCTGAAGGAGGGTGGAGAGACCCAATGTGGGACAAAACGAAATCCAAAAAACCCCCCCTGGGTATTTATGATCGCGGGAATCAGTGGATTCGGGGGGTACAATTGGACGTTTCAGGCCTGCTGGTTATGAAGGAGGGTAAAATGGAGCTCAGTTGCGGATGGAATTGGCTGGTGGAAACGGCTGCAGGGTTCGATGGGGGCCTCCCCACTGCTCGGTGTCCAAACCTGTGCTGCAGTATTCGGTGGATGGTCATCCACTCGGGCTTGATGCCGTAACGGTAAAAGTTCTCATCCATGGCTGCATACTGAGGGTCCTGAACTTTGCGTTTCTCACTCTTGCTGTCGTCATCCCCAGAGCAGTAATCCAGCAGAGGCGGCTCATCCATGTCGGTTTTCCGCTGGTAATTCCTGAACATCACTGAGTGGTAAATCTCCAGCTGCCGGAAAACAACACATGGGTGGGTTACTTCATCGCAAACACCGCGGACAGTCTGTGCGGCGGAGTCCCTGTGAAGACTGATTCCAGAACCTGTGAATACTCTCAACTCCTCGGATCCCCAACCCAGCCTGTACCTGTCCTGGGAGTGTTTGATGGAGGACAGTGTAGAGGGAGCTTTACTCTGTATCTAACCCCGTGCTGTACCTGTCCTGGGAGTGTTTGATGGGGGACAGTGTAGAGGGAGCTTTACTCTGTATCTAACCCCGTGCTGACCCTGTCCTGGGAGTGTTTGATGGGGGACAGTGTAGAGGGAGCTTTACTCTGTATCTAACCCCGTGCTGTACCTGTCCTGGGAGTGTTTGATGGGGGACAGTGTAGAGGGAGCTTTACTCTGTATCTAACCCCGTGCTGACCCTGTCCTGGGAGTGTTTGATGGGGGACAGTGTAGAGGGAGCTTTACTCTGTATCTAACCCCGTGCTGTACCTGTCCTGGGAGTGTTTGATGGAGGACAGTGTAGAGGGAGCTTTTCTCTGTATCTAACCCCGTGCTGTACCTGTCCTGGGAGTGTTTGATGGAGGACAGTGTAGAGGGAGCTTTACTCTGTATCTAACCCCGTGTTGTACCTGTCTTGGGAGTGTTTGATGGAGGACAGTGTAGAGGGAGCTTTACTCTGTATCTAACCCCGTGCTGTACCTGTCCTGGGAGTGTTTGATGGGGGACAGTGTAGAGGGAGCTTTACTCTGTATCTAACCCCGTGCTGTACCTGCCCTGGGAGTGTTGGATGGGGGACAGTGTAGAGGGAGCTTTTCTCTGTATCTAACCCCGTGCTGTACCTGTCCTGGGAGTGTTTGATGGGGGACAGTGTAGAGGGAGCTTTACTCTGTATCTAACCCTGTGCTGTACCTGTCCTGGGAGTGTTGGATGGGGGACAGTGTAGAGGGAGCTTTACTCTGTATCTAACCCTGTGCTGTACCTGTCCTGGGAGTGTTTGATGGGGGACAGTGTAGAGGGAGCTTTACTCTGTACCTAACCCCGTGCTGTACCTGTCCTGGGAGTGTTTGATGGGGACAGTGTAGAGGGAGCTTTACTCTGTATCTAACCCTGTGCTGTACCTGTCCTGGGAGTGTTTGATGGGGGACAGTGTAGAGGGAGCTTTACTCTGTACCTAACCCCGTGCTGTACCTGTCCTGGGAGTGTTTGATGGGGACAGTGTAGAGGGAGCTTTACTCTGTATCTAACCCCGTGCTGTACCTGTCCTGGGAGTGTTTGATGGGGGACAGTGTAGAGGGAGCTTTACTCTGTATCTAACCCCGTGCTGTACCTGTCCTGGGAGTGTTGGATGGGGGACAGTGTAGGTGTTGGTGTAGACCTGTTGGTGCAGACTCAATGGGCACTCACCTGCAGCTCGGTGACCCAGGAACAGTGCCAGTACGACAAACCCGCCCACTTGACAAAGAACTCCCGCTCGGGGCGGCCGTGCATGGGTTTGGGTGGGGCATCCTCCAGATTGGCGTCGGGCGCTCTGGGCGCGGCGACTGGCAGGGGCGGCTCACCCCACCTCCAGTGAAGAATCTTCTGGACTCGACCTTTCAGAAGAGGACACTGGAGGAAGAACACCAGGATACGCGGTTTATCATCAAGACAGCTGAAAGACGTGCATGTCTATTCAGCTTGGCTGTTCCTTCCTTCTGCCTTCCGCACGCGCACGCGCACACGAACACGCACACACACACACACGGATGTCCCAAAGCACGTCGCAGGCAATGAAGCTACCTTTGTAGGGTGTCACATTGTAAGGAATGAGATAACCAATTTGCACACAGTAAGATCCCACAAACAGCAACAGCCAGATTATGGCCTCAGTGATGCTGAACCGGGGATAAATATTGCTCAGGACATTGCGTCAGTCCTTGCGTGTCCCAGCCCGCGAAGACTCAGTGACCTTGCAAATGCTTCCTGGCCCCCGAGCCAGCTCTTTGCTTCGGGTGAGAGATTAGTGAGCATCGTCTGGCCTCGCCACTGCCTCGCCACGGGGCAACAGCTGAGCTAGTTACGCTCCATCCCAGGCCAACATCCATTTTACCAGCCGAGGGTCGGCTGTGGGCCAGAATCACTGGACGGTGATCAGCGGTCCCAATTCTAACAGAATCCTTGAGGTGGAGATGCCGGCGTTGGTCTGGGGGGGGGGGGGTTTATTTGGAATCACGAGCTTTCGGAGCGCCGCTCCTTCATCCGATGAGTGACAGAATCCTACCCCAAGCGGAGGAAGGGCTCGTAAATCAGCCCCTATACTGGGACCAGGTTGACCTGAGCTCACTCAACACAAAACAAGGGTAGCACGGTGGCACAGCGGGTTAGCACTGCTGCCTCTCAGCACCAGGGACCCGGGTTCGAATCCCAGCTTAGGCCACTGTCTGTGCGGAGTCTGCGCATTCTCCCCGTGTCTGCGTGGGTTTCCTCCGGGTGCTCCGGTTTCCTCCCACAGTCCAAAAGACATGCTGGTTCGGGTGCATCGGCCGTGCTAAATTTTCCCTCAGTGTTACCCGAACAGGCGCCGGAGTGTGGCGACTAGGGGGATTTTCACAGTAACTTCATTGCAGTGTTAATGTAAGCCTAGTTGTGACACTAATAAATAAACTTCAAAACACTTCAAACTTAAAGTTGGAAAGGCTTGGGTAATGACCGGATAAGGTTACTGGACTGGGTGGATTTTAACCATATATTTAGTTTAAAGTTCATTTATTAGTGTCACCAGTCGGCTTACATTAACACTGCAATGAAGTTACTGTGAAAATCCCCCTAGTCGCCACACTCTGGCACCTGTTCGGGTAACACTGAGGGAGAATTTAGCACGGCCAATCCACCCTAACCAGCACGTCTTTCAGACTGTGGGAGGAAACCGGAGCACCCGGAGGAAACCCACGCAGACACGGGGAGAATGTGCAGACTCTGCACAGACAGTGACCCGAGGCTGGGAATCGAACCCGGGTCCCTGTCGCTGTGAGGCAGCAGCGCTAACCCGCTGTGCCACCGTTGGGAGTCACGATGTGGAGATGCCGGCGATGGACTGGGAGGGGCAGAGTAAGAAGTCTCACAACACCAGGGTAAAGTCCAACAGGTTTATTTGGTAGCACGAGCTTTCGGAGCGCTGAAGGTGAGTGACTCACCTGATGACGGCGACCTGTAAAGACTTAATTACCTGTTAAGATTCGCATTCCAACCATTATCTTGTAATTGAGTTTGTGTCTATGTATATGCCCTGTCTGTGAACCAAATCTTGCACTCACCCGATGAAGGAGCGGCGCTCCGAAAGCTCGTGCTACCAAATAAAACCTGTTGGACTTTAACCTGGGGTGTTGTGAGACTTCTTAGTGTTGGGAGTCAGGCTGGCAAACCCAAACACCATCAGCCTTACACCGGTGCATGGGAACTCCATCAGCCTGAAACCAGCTCCAAGTCGCACAGTTGGAGATCGATCACCGTTCCTTCACCATCACCAGGTCGAACCCCTGGAACCCGCCGCCCAACAGCTCCACGGGCAGACTGACGTTAAGCAGGATCGCAGCAGTTGACTAGCACCTCCCCGAGGGTTGCTCACATCCCCGAGGAATGTGGAATAAAGAAAGGGCGGTCACGCTCGGCCCTGCAGGCTGGGCGAGGAAAGGGACTCACCATACAGCGGGGACACAGCCACTCGCCGTTGGGGATTTCTGGGAGCGGTGGGTTGAGGCAGTGGATGTGGTAGGAGGAAGGACAGGTGTCGCAGCACAGCAGCTCTCCGCCGTCTTTGCAGACCCGGCAGTACTCCATGTGATCGTCCTCTTCTTCCCGCTCGCCTCCCAACTCCACCTCTTCCTCTTCATCCTCCTCCTCCTCTTCCTCCTCCTCCTTCGCCTCCCATTGAATGCCTTCTTTCTCCTAAAAAGGAAGACAGAACCGGATGTCAATGTGCCAAGCTTTACCTTGTGTGCTCTCTATGTAACATGATGGGAACAGGCAGGTAGGAGCGGGGGGGGGGGGGGTTAGCTTTTAAAGTTTATTTTAAAAGTTTATTTATTAGTCACAAGTAAGGCTTACATTAACACCGCAATGAAGTTACTGTGAAATTCCCCGAGTCGCCACACCCCCGGCGCCTGTTCGAGTCAATGCACCCCTAACCCCAGTCTTTCAGAATGTGGGAGGAAACCGGAGCACCCGGAGGAAACCCACGCAGACACGGGGAGAATGTGCAGACTCCACACAGACAGTGACCCGAGCCGGGAATCGAGCCTGGGTCCCTGGCGCTGTGAGGCAGCAGTGCTAACCGCTGTACTACTGTGAAAATCCCCCTAGTCGCCACACTCCAGTGCCTGTTCGGGTAACACTGAGGGAGAATTTAGCACGGCCAATGCACCCTAACCAGCACGTCTTTCAGACCGTGGGAGGAAACCGGGGCACCCGGAGGAAACCCACGCAGACACGGGGGGAGAACATACAAACTCCGCACAGTGACCCGAGGCCCTGTCCACATATCCCTACATATTTTACCCACTAATCCCTCTAACCTACGCATCCCGGGACACTAAGGGGGCAATTTAGCACGGCCAATCAACCTAACCCGCTCATCTTTGGGACTGTGGGAGGAAACCCGGAGCACCCGGAGGAAACCCACGCAGACACGGGGAGAAAGTGCAGACGCCGCACAGACAGCGACCCGAGCTGGGAATCGAACCCGGGTCCCTGGCGCCGTGAGGTAGCAGCGCTAACCCACTGTGCTACCGTGCCGCCCCTCACATTAAGTGAATGTGTGAAGTGCCAATGAGGGAGAGGGGGAAAAGAGAAGATTGGGGCATTTCCCTGATCCGTGCAGCACATTAAGAGGCTGGGAGACACCGCCGTTTGTCTGATGTAGCTGTCCTCCATCGCACTGCAGCAATGATGGAGCCTGGTTTTCCTTTTCGAAGATTTCCAATCCGGACTTTGAGATCCCACCCCAGGCTCCGGTTGCTTGGCCGACAGCGCAATCAATATTCACTCCGTTTTTAATGCCACTCAGGAGAGCATTGCACCAGCCGACACCCACCACAGACCCATATAACACCGGCAAGCGAGGGGGAGAGGAACCCTCGCTGATTGCTCTCCCCCCCCCCAACCCTGCTCGACAGTCCAAAGGCACTGAGGTCAACTCTAACACGCACTGTCCCACCAGGTTCATCGATCGCAAGCAGCAAGTATTCCTGACCTCTGAGGCTGATCATTGTACCGCACGCGCTGAGTGATGGAGCCATCAGGAGGAGCTCATTAACAACCAAGCTCAGTGGGAACACCGTCAACAGCCCTTCAGCCATGTTCCGACAGCATTTAGGATCTAGAGTCACAGGGATTTTACCGCCTCGTCCGCCCAAGGCCAACGGAGAACGCGGTTTCTGCGAGCGGCTGGTCGTGTTGGTTAAATTCCGGCATGTTTCACATAAAAACAAAGAGGGCGGCGCGGTGGCACAGCGGGGTTAGCACTGCCACCTCACAGCGCCAGGGACTCGAGTTCGATTCCCGGCTTCAGTCACTGTCTGTGCGGAGTTTTGCACGTTCTCCCCGTGTCTGCGTGGGTTTCCTCCGGGTGCTCCGGTTTCCTCCCACATTCTGAAAGACATGCGGGTTAGGTTGATTGGCTGTGCTGAATTGCCCCCATAGTATCGGGGGGGATTAGCAGGGTAAATATGTGGGGTTACGGGAATAGGGAGTCAATGGACCGAATGGCCGCCTTCTGCACTGCAGGGATTCTACGGGAGTTAATGTTATAATTGAATTGCAGAGAGTCAGGATAAAAGGGCCTTTTTCTGGTTGGCAAGATGTCATAGAAATCATAGAAAGAAATCATAGAAACCCTACAGTACAGAAAGAAGCCATTCGGCCCATCGAGTCTACATCGACCACAATCCCACCCAGGCCCTACCCCCAGATCCCTACATATTTTACCCACTAATCCCTCTAACCTACGCATCTCAGGACACTAAGGGGAATTTTTAGCATGGCCAATCAACCTAACCCGCACATCTTTGGACTGTTTTGGGAAACCGGAGCACCCGGAGGAAACCCACGCAGACACGGGGGAGAATGTGCAAACTCCACACAGACAGTGACCCAAGCCGGGAATCGAACCCAGGTCCCTGGAGCTGTGAAGCAGCAGTGCTAACCCGCTGTGCTACCGTGCCTCCCATGTAACTAGTGGGGTGTCACAGGGTTCTGTCCTCAAGCCCCAACTATTTACAATCCATATTAATGACTTGGATACAGGGATAGAAGGTACCATAGTCAAATTTGCAGACAGAAATGGGTGACATGGTAAGTTGCAATGAGGGAATAAGAAATTTACAAATGGATATGGGTAGGTTAGGTGAGTGGACCAAAATGTGGCAGATGGAGTTAAACTTGGATAAGTGTGAGGTTATCTCTTTTCATTGGAAAAATGGAAAGGTGACTTACTAATGGACAGAAACTTTGGCGTGCAGAGGGATCTGGGTGCCCTCGTGCATGAGTCCCAGAAAGCAGCTATGCAGGTAATGCGGGGGGAATGTGAAGCAAGTTTACAGATGACACCAAGATTGGTAGGGTGGTTAATAGTGAAGGTGGTCGTAGGTTACAGGAAGATGGAGATGGGTTGGTCAGATGGACGGAGCAGTGGCAGGTGGTATTTAACACTGATAAGTGCGAGGTGAGGCAGTTTGGAAGTAACGAAACAAGGGAGTATTTAATGAATGGCAGGACACGAGGATGCTCAGAGGAACAGATGGATCCAAAGTTTATTTATCAGTGGAAATCCCCGAGTGGCCACACTCCGGCGCCTGTTCGGGTAACACTGAGGGAGAATTTAGCACGGCCAATGCACCCTAACCAGCACGTCTGCAGCCTTCTCTGCTCCAGAGATCAATCCCAGCTTGTCCATGACACGGAGGTTCCTCAGCCCTGATATCAATCCAGAAATGTTCCTCTGTATGCTCCCCAAGATGTTCACGTTCCAAGTATGGAGCCCAGAATTGGACACAATACATCAGTGCTTCATAAAACATTTTTTTTTTACATTCATTCGTGGGACATGGGCGTCGCTGGCTGGACCAGCATTTATTGCCCATCCCTAGTTGCCCCTTGGAGGGCAGTTGAGAGTCACATGTAGGCCAGACCGGGGTAAGGACGGCAGATTTCCTTCCCTAAAGGGAACCAGATGGGTTTTTCCGACAATGGGTCATCCCAGTAGATTCTTAATCCCAGATATTTTTAAAATTGAATTCAAATTCCACCATCGAATCCCGTGGCGGGATTCGAACCCGGGTCCCCCCAGAACATTAGCTGAGTTTCTGGATTAATAGTCTCGCGATAATACCACTAGGACATCACCTCCACTTTGCTTTTGTACTTAATTGCACCTTTTATAAAGCCAAAGGATGTCGTTTGCTTTTTTTAAAAAAAATAAATTTGATTTATTAAGAGTACATAGAGAACATAGGGGAGGAGGATTTGATTTGATTTATTATTGTCACATGCTTCATCAATCGAGGGATTGAGTTTAGGAGTCCGGGGATAATGATGCAGCTATATAAGACCCTCGTCAGACCCCACTTGGAGTACTGTGCTCAGTTCTGGTCGCCTCATTACAGGAAGGATGTGGAAATGATTGAAAGGGTGCAGAGGTGATTTACAAGGATGTTGCCTGGATTGAGTGGCATGCCTTATGGGGATAGGCTGAGGGAGCTCGGTCTTTTCTCCTTGGAGAGACGTAGGATGAGAGGAGACCTAATAGAGGTATATAAGATGTTGAGAGGCATAGATCGGGTGGACTCTCAGAGGCTTTTTCCCAGGGTGGAAATGGCTGCTACGAGAGGACACAGGTATAAGGTGCTGGGGGGGGTAGGTACAGGGGAAATGTTAGGGGAAGTTTTTCACAAAGAGGGTGTGGGCGAGTGGAATCGGCTGCCGTCAGTGGTGGTGGAGGCAAACTCAATAGGGACTTTTAAGAGACTCCTGGATGAGTACATGGGTCTTAATAGGATGGAGGGTTATAGGTAGGCCTAAAAGGTAGGGATATGTCTGGGACAACTTGTGGGGCCGAAGGGCCTGTTTTGTGCTGTAGTTTTTCTATGTTTCTATGTATTGGGATACAGTGAAAAGTATTGTTTCTTGCGCACTATACAGACAAAGGATACCGTTCATGGAGAAGGAAAGGAGAGGGTGCAGAATGTAGTGTTAAAGTCATAGCTAGGGTGTAGAGAAAGATCAACTTAATGCCATCTGAACTTGCCTTGCAACCTTCAAAAGATTTGCAATTTTAAACCTGCCTTTCAAACGTGTTGTTTAATTTACATTGATTTAATTTTGTATTGGCTGTGATTTACTCGAAGAACAAGCTCTACTCACACAGTGAGGGCAGCTCCACTTCCCTTCCGGGGCTTTCTCCAGCTCCGGATCCAGGCAGACCAGGTGGTAAGCTCTGGGGCAGGTGTCACACAGGATGATCTCTCCTCCCTGCTGGCAGACCTCACAGTAATCCTGGTGATCCGTCTCATAGCCATCAACCTCCTCCTCACCAACAACTGCAGAGAAAGGAGGCTACGGGTCAGTCCAAAGTTGACCAGCAGATGACAAGGCAAGGCAGCAATTTAAACTCAAGGACATTCGTGGCCTGCCTTTCACGATCTTAGGACATTGCATTCTGCTTTTACAATCACCTGGGCACTTCCGGCGTTCTAGCCACTTTTGCAACGCAAAGTAAAGTTTATTTATTGGTGTCACAAGTAAGGCTTACATTAACACTGCAATGAAGTTACTGTGAAAATTCCCCTAGTCGCCACACTCCGGCGCCTGTGCGGGTAACACTGAGGGAGAATTTAGCACGGCCAATGCACTTGGCCAATACGTCTTTCGGACTGTGGGAGGAAACCCACGCAGACATGGGGAGAACGCGTAGACTCCACACAGACAGTGACCCAAACTGGGGATCGAACCCGGGTCCCTGGGCTGTGAGGCAGCAGTACTAACCACTGTGCCACGTAGGAAACAAGGGACAGGCGCACGGCAAGATTCCACAAAAGGCACTGATGATCACCAGCTGATCTATTTCAGTCACATTGCAGGATACATTCTCATGATCACAGAATCCCTACAGAGCAGAAAGAGGCCATTCGGCCCATCGAGCCTGCACCGGCCACAATCCCACCCTGGTCCTCCTCCCGTAACCCCACACATTCACCCTGCTAATCTCCCTGACACTAGAGTCAATTTAGCACGGCCAATCCACCAAACGCACATATCGTTGGAGTGTGGGAAGAAACCGGAGCAAACCCACAGGAAACCCACGCAGACACGGGGGGGGAAGAATGTGCAGACTCCGCACGGACAGTGACCCAAGCCGGGAATCGAACCCGGGTCCCTGGCGCTGTGAGGCAGCAGTGCTAACCCGCTGTGCCACCGTATTGGGAAAAAGCCCCCGATTTACATGGGGGCATACTGTTTCCAAGTGAGAACGCATCAAACAAAAGGGGCAGCGCAGTGGTTAGCACTGCTGCCTCACAGCGCCGGGGACCCGGGTTCGATTCCCAGCCTCGGGTCACTGTCTGTGTGGAGTTTGCACGTTCTCCCCGTGTCCGCGTGGGTTTCCTCTGGGTGCTCCGGTTTCCTCCCAAAGATGTGTGGGTTCGGTTGATTGGCCGTGTTAAATTGACCCTAGCGTCAGGGTAAATATGTAGGGTTACGGGAAGAGGGCCTGGGTGGGATTGTGTTCTGTGCAGACTCGATGGGCTGAATGGCCTTCTTCTGCACTGCAGGGATTCTATGATTCTAAGACAATCACGAAAGCCGTGCAGAAACTAACTGCCATCTCCTTTGGATATAATGGGAGCCAATTTTCATCTCAGCAGCAATTAATAATGAGCAATGTCCCAGATCCGTTTGTGGATTTGTCACCTGTCAGGAGTATACAAAAGGCTGGGATAAAAGCCAGCAGCAAATCTTGGTCAGGGTCGACTTGTGCTGGGTTGTTAGCTCGTGACACAGAAGGAAAGGCAGCAGCAATCCCTGGCCAGTTTTACACACAGCTCTCTCTTCCCCAGTGCTGAAGCAAGCCAAGCCAGCCGAAACAGAAACAGGGGCAGCTTCCCGGCCAAGCTGGAGAACCGACTATTCACCGGCTGAAGTCAGCGCTACCGGAATCATGAATTGCAATGGACACCTCAAGGGGGCGGCACAGTGGTTAGCACTGCTGCCTCTCACAGCGCCAGGGACCCGGGTTCTCCCCGTAGGAGCTAGCATATTCCCCCTGGATGAAAGGGGGCGGGGTGTGAGATTTAGTCAGGAGGGATGGTGATATTAAGGGGGGGGGAATGAGGGTGTTTAGACTGGGAGGACATTGAAGGGGGGGGGGGGGAGTGAAGGGGTTTAGACGGGGGGATATTGAAGGGGGGAGTGAAGGGGTTTAGACAGGGGGGGATATTGAAGGGGGGAGTGAGAGGGTTCAGACAGGAGGGGATATTGAAGGGGGGGGTGAGGGGGTTTAGACAGGGGGGATATTGAAGGGGGGGGGGGAGAGTGAGGGGGTTTAGACAGGGGGGGATATTGAAGGGGGAGTGAGGGGGTTTAGACAGGGGGGATATTGAAGGGGGGGGGGAAAGAGTGAGGGGGTTTAGACAGGGGGGGATATTGAAGGGGGGGAGTGAGGGGGTTTAGACAGGGGGGGTATTGAAGGGGAGAGTGAGGGGGTTTAGACAGGGGGGGTATTGAAGGGGAGAGTGAGGGGGTTTAGACGGGGGGGGGGATATTGAAGGGGGGGAGAGTGAGGGGGTTTAGACGGGGGGTGGAAATTGAAGGGGGGAGTGAGGGGGTTTAGACAGGGGGGATATTGAAGGGGGGGGGGGAGAGTGAGGGGGTTTAGACAGGGGGGATATTGAAGGGGAGAGTGAGGGGGTTTAGACAGGGGGGGTATTGAAGGGGAGGGTGAGGGGGTTTAGACGGGGGGGATATTGAAGGAGTGGGGAGAGTGAGGGGGTTTAGACAGGGGGGGTATTGAAGGGGAGAGTGAGGGGGTTTAGACAGGGGGGGATATTGAAGGAGTGGGGAGTGAGGAAGTTTAGTCTGGGGGGAGGGATTATAAAGAGGGTGGAGAGTGAGGGGGTTTAGTCTGGGGGAAATGTTAAAGGGGGTGGAGAGTTAACCCCCGTGTTTAGAATCTCTCCCCGTTTCTTTCTCCCCGACTCAGACCTGTTACATTTTCAGCACCTCTGCCAAGCCAACCCCTTCCACCTCAGATACCCAGGAGAATGAAAGGGAGGTGTGTACAATCTGCCCTTCAAACATCACCCTCTGAGGCATTTGCACGACCTTCAGTGGCCACAAGACTTACTCTTCCTCTTCTTGCGGCCAACCTTGCCCTTCAGTTTTGCTTTTCTCAGGGGCCCAGCCGAGCAGTCAGATCGAATCGACGAGCTGTGCACACTGGCATCATCAAAATCCGACTCCCCGTCCAAATCCGCCTCGTCACTCTGAAACAGAGCACAGCAGTGCAGTGTGAAACTGGCGGCTCCTGGGACGTGACAGCGCACAGCCTCAGACTCAACATCAAAGCGTGGAACAGTTAGTCTGCAACACAAAGCCCGACAGGGCGAAGCAGACCCCTTATCCAAGGGCACTGGGATCTCACACACAGGCAGACTGCAACAGAAACCAAAGGAGGAGATTCTGCCGTACCAAAGGGCACCTCAGAACACTTCAATCAGCAACTGCCCATCTCACATGGCTATCGGAAACCTGCAGCAATGCAAAACATCAAAGAGACTTGGAAGTCATCAATTAACACACAACCCACCAGTACTGTACCCCAGTGTTATACAGCGACAGACCCGTCCCCACCACTACTGTACCCCAGTGTTATACAGTGACAGACCCGTCCCCACCAGTACTGTACTCCAGTGTTATACAGTGACAGACCCGTCCCCACCAGTACTGTACTCCAGTGTTATACAGTGACAGACCCATCCCCACCAGTACTGTACTCCAGTGTTATACAGTGACAGACCCCGTCCCCACCAGTACTGTACCCCAGTGTTATACAGTGACAGACCCGTCCCCACCAGTACTGTACTCCAGTGTTATACAGTGACAGACCCCGTCCCCACCAGTACTGTACCCCAGTGTTATACAGTGACAGACCCGTCCCCACCAATACTGTACCCCAGTGTGATACAGTGACAGACCCATCCCCACCAGTACTGTACCCCAGTGTTATACAGTGACAGACCCATCCCCACCAGTACTGTACCCCAATGTTATACAGTGACAGACCCATCCCCACCAGTACTGTACCCCAGTGTTATACAGTGACAGACCCGTCCCCACCACTACTGTACCCCAGTGTGATAGTGACAGACCCATCCCCACCAGTACTGTACCCCAGTGTTATACAGTGACAGACCCATCCCCACCAGTACTGTACCCCAGTGTTATACAGTGACAGACCCGTCCCCACCACTACTGTACCCCAGTGTGATACAGTGACAGACCCATCCCCACCAGTACTGTACCCCAGTGTTATACAGTGACAGAGCTGTCCCCACCAGTACTGTACCCCAGTGTTATAGTGACAGACCCGTCCCCACCACTACTGTACCCCAGTGTTATACAGTGACAGACCCGTCCCCACCAGTACTGTACCCCAGTGTTATACAGTGACAGACCCGTCCCCACCACTACTGTACCCCAGTGTGATACAGTGACAGACCCATCCCCACCAGTACTGTACCCCAGTGTTATACAGCGACAGACCCGTCCCCACCAGTACTATCATCCAGGGTTATACAGTGACAGACCTGTCCCCACCAGTACTGTACCCCAGTGTTGTACAGTGAGACCCGTCCCCACCAGTACTGTACCCCAGTGTTATACAGTGACAGACCCATCCCCACCAGTACTGTACCCCAGTGTTATACAGTGACAGACCCATCCCCACCAGTACTGTACCTCAGTGTTATACAGTGACAGACCCATCCCCACCAGTACTGTACCCCAGTGTTGTACAGTGAGACCCGTCCCCACCAGTACTGTACCCCAGTGTTATACAGTGAGACCCGTCCCCACCAGTACTGTACCCCAGTGTTATACAGTGACAGACCCGTCCCCACCAGTACTGTACCCCAGTGTTATACAGCGACAGACCTGTCCCCACCAGTACTGTACCCCAGTGTTATACAGCGACAGACCTGTCCCCACCAGTACTGTACCCCAGTGTTATACAGTGAGACCCGTCCCCACCAGTACTGTACCCCAGTGTTATACAGTGAGACCCGTCCCCACCAGTACTGTACCCCAGTGTTGTACAGTGAGACCCGTCCCCACCAGTACTGTACCCCAGTGTTATACAGTGAGACCCGTCCCCACCAGTACTGGACCCCAGTGTTGTACAGTGAGACCCGTCCCCACCAGTACTGTACCCCAGTGTTGTACAGTGAGACCCGTCCCCACCAGTACTGTACCCCAGTGTTATACAGTGAGACCCGTCCCCACCAGTACTGTACCCCAGTGTTATACAGTGACAGACCCATACCCACCAGTACTGTACCCCAGGGTTATACAGCGACAGACCCGCCCCCACCAGTACTGTACCCCAGTGTTATACAGTGAATGACCATCCCCACCAGTACTGTACCCCAGTGTTATACAGTGAGACCCGTCCCCACCAGTACTGTACCCCAGTGTTATACAGTGACAGACCCATACCCACCAGTACTGTACCCCAGGGTTATACAGCGACAGACCCGCCCCCACCAGTACTGTACCCCAGTGTTATACAGTGAATGACCATCCCCACCAGTACTGTACCTCAGTGTTATACAGTGACAGACCCGTCCCCACCAGTACTGTACCCCAGTGTGATACAGTGACAGACCCATACCCACCAGTACTGTACCCCAGGGTTATACAGCGACAGACCCGCCCCCACCAGTACTGTACCCCAGTGTTATACAGTGAATGACCATCCCCACCAGTACTGTACCCCAGTGTTACACAGTGACAGACCCGTCCCCACCAGTACTGTACCCCAGTGTTATACAGTGACAGACCCGTCCCCACCAGTACTGTGCCCCAGTGTTATACAGTGACAGACCCGTCCCCACCAGTACTGTACCCCAGTGTTACACAGTGACAGACCCGTCCCCACCAGTACTGTACCCCAGTGTTATAGTGACAGACCCGTCCCCACCAGTACTGTACCCCAGGGTTATACAGCGACAGACCCGTCCCCACCAGTATTGTACCCCAGTGTTATACAGTGACAGACCCGTCCCCACCAGTACTGTACCCCAGTGTTATACAGTGACAGACCCATCCCACCGGTACTGTACCCCAGTGTTATACAGTGACAGACCCGTCCCCACCAGTACTGTACCCCAGTGTTATACAGTGACAGACCCGTCCCCACCAGTACTGTACCCCAGTGTTATACAGTGACAGACCCGTCCCCACCAGTACTGTACCCCAGTGTTACACAGTGACAGACCCGTCCCCACCAGTACTGTACCCCAGGGTTATACAGCGACAGACCCGTCCCCACCAGTACTGCATCCCAGTGTTATACAGTGACAGACCCGTCCCCACCAGTACTGTACCCCAGTGTTATACAGTGAATGACCATCCCCACCAGTACTGTACCCCAGTGTTATACAGCGACAGACCCGTCCCCACCAGTACTGTACCCCAGTGTTACACAGTGACAGACCCGTCCCCACCAGTACTGTACCCCAGTGTTATACAGTGACAGACCCGTCCCCACCAGTACTGTGCCCCAGTGTTATACAGTGACAGACCCGTCCCCACCAGTACTGTACCCCAGTGTTATACAGTGACAGACCCCGTCCCCACCAGTACTGTACCCCAGTGTTATACAGTGACAGACCCGTCCCCACCAATACTGTACCCCAGTGTGATACAGTGACAGACCCATCCCCACCAGTACTGTACCCCAGTGTTATACAGTGACAGACCCATCCCCACCAGTACTGTACCCCAATCTTATACAGTGACAGACCCATCCCCACCAGTACTGTACCCCAGTGTTATACAGTGACAGACCCGTCCCCACCACTACTGTACCCCAGTGTGATAGTGACAGACCCATCCCCACCAGTACTGTACCCCAGTGTTATACAGTGACAGACCCATCCCCACCAGTACTGTACCCCAGTGTTATACAGTGACAGACCCGTCCCCACCACTACTGTACCCCAGTGTGATACAGTGACAGACCCATCCCCACCAGTACTGTACCCCAGTGTTATACAGTGACAGAGCTGTCCCCACCAGTACTGTACCCCAGTGTTATAGTGACAGACCCGTCCCCACCACTACTGTACCCCAGTGTGATACAGTGACAGACCCATCCCCACCAGTACTGTACCCCAGTGTTATACAGTGACAGACCCGTCCCCACCACTACTGTACCCCAGTGTGATACAGTGACAGACCCATCCCCACCAGTACTGTACCCCAGTGTTATACAGCGACAGACCCGTCCCCACCAGTACTATCATCCAGGGTTATACAGTGACAGACCTGTCCCCACCAGTACTGTACCCCAGTGTTGTACAGTGAGACCCGTCCCCACCAGTACTGTACCCCAGTGTTATACAGTGACAGACCCATCCCCACCAGTACTGTACCCCAGTGTTATACAGTGACAGACCCATCCCCACCAGTACTGTACCTCAGTGTTATACAGTGACAGACCCGTCCCCACCAGTACTGTACCCCAGTGTTGTACAGTGAGACCCGTCCCCACCAGTACTGTACCCCAGTGTTATACAGTGAGACCCGTCCCCACCAGTACTGTACCCCAGTGTTATACAGTGACAGACCCGTCCCCACCAGTACTGTACCCCAGTGTTATACAGCGACAGACCTGTCCCCACCAGTACTGTACCCCAGTGTTATACAGCGACAGACCTGTCCCCACCAGTACTGTACCCCAGTGTTATACAGTGAGACCCGTCCCCACCAGTACTGTACCCCAGTGTTATACAGTGAGACCCGTCCCCACCAGTACTGTACCCCAGTGTTGTACAGTGAGACCCGTCCCCACCAGTACTGTACCCCAGTGTTATACAGTGAGACCCGTCCCCACCAGTACTGGACCCCAGTGTTGTACAGTGAGACCCGTCCCCACCAGTACTGTACCCCAGTGTTGTACAGTGAGACCCGTCCCCACCAGTACTGTACCCCAGTGTTATACAGTGAGACCCGTCCCCACCAGTACTGTACCCCAGTGTTATACAGTGACAGACCCATACCCACCAGTACTGTACCCCAGGGTTATACAGCGACAGACCCGCCCCCACCAGTACTGTACCCCAGTGTTATACAGTGAATGACCATCCCCACCAGTACTGTACCCCAGTGTTATACAGTGAGACCCGTCCCCACCAGTACTGTACCCCAGTGTTATACAGTGACAGACCCATACCCACCAGTACTGTACCCCAGGGTTATACAGCGACAGACCCGCCCCCACCAGTACTGTACCCCAGTGTTATACAGTGAATGACCATCCCCACCAGTACTGTACCTCAGTGTTATACAGTGACAGACCCGTCCCCACCAGTACTGTACCCCAGTGTGATACAGTGACAGACCCATACCCACCAGTACTGTACCCCAGGGTTATACAGCGACAGACCCGCCCCCACCAGTACTGTACCCCAGTGTTATACAGTGAATGACCATCCCCACCAGTACTGTACCCCAGTGTTACACAGTGACAGACCCGTCCCCACCAGTACTGTACCCCAGTGTTATACAGTGACAGACCCGTCCCCACCAGTACTGTGCCCCAGTGTTATACAGTGACAGACCCGTCCCCACCAGTACTGTACCCCAGTGTTACACAGTGACAGACCCGTCCCCACCAGTACTGTACCCCAGTGTTATAGTGACAGACCCGTCCCCACCAGTACTGTACCCCAGGGTTATACAGCGACAGACCCGTCCCCACCAGTATTGTACCCCAGTGTTATACAGTGACAGACCCGTCCCCACCAGTACTGTACCCCAGTGTTATACAGTGACAGACCCATCCCACCGGTACTGTACCCCAGTGTTATACAGTGACAGACCCGTCCCCACCAGTACTGTACCCCAGTGTTATACAGTGACAGACCCGTCCCCACCAGTACTGTACCCCAGTGTTATACAGTGACAGACCCGTCCCCACCAGTACTGTACCCCAGTGTTACACAGTGACAGACCCGTCCCCACCAGTACTGTACCCCAGGGTTATACAGCGACAGACCCGTCCCCACCAGTACTGCATCCCAGTGTTATACAGTGACAGACCCGTCCCCACCAGTACTGTACCCCAGTGTTATACAGTGAATGACCATCCCCACCAGTACTGTACCCCAGTGTTATACAGCGACAGACCCGTCCCCACCAGTACTGTACCCCAGTGTTACACAGTGACAGACCCGTCCCCACCAGTACTGTACCCCAGTGTTATACAGTGACAGACCCGTCCCCACCAGTACTGTGCCCCAGTGTTATACAGTGACAGACCCGTCCCCACCAGTACTGTACCCCAGTGTTATACAGTGACAGACCCACCCCACCAGTACTGTACCCCAGTGTTATACAGTGACAGACCCATCCCCACCGGTACTGTACCCCAGTGTTATACAGTGACAGAACCGTCCCCACCAGTACTGTACCCCAGTGTTATACAGTGACAGACCCATCCCCACCGGTACTGTACCCCAGTGTTATACAGTGACAGACCCGTCCCCACCAGTACTGTACCCCAGTGTTATACAGTGACAGACCCATCCCCACCGGTACTGTACCCCAGTGTTATACAGTGACAGACCCATCCCCACCAGTACTGTACCCCAGTGTTATACAGTGACAGACCCGTCCCCACCAGTACTGTACCACAGTGTTATACAGTGACAGACCTGTCCCCACCAGTACCGTACCCCAGTGTTATACAGTGATAGACCCATCCCCTCCAGTACTGTACCCCAGTGATATACAGTGACAGACCCGTCCCCAACAGTACGGTACCCCAGTGTTATACAGCGACAGACCCATCCCCACCAGTACTGTACCCCAGTGTTATACAGTGACAGACCCATCCCCACCAGTACTGTACCCTAGTGTTATAGTGACAGACCCGTCCCCACCAGTACTGTACCCCAGTGTTATACAGTGACAGACCCGTCCCCACCAGTACTGTTCCCCAGTGTTATAGTGACAGACCCGTCCCCACCAGTACTGTACCCCAGTGTTATAGTGACAGACCCATCCCCACCAGTACTGTAACCCAGTGTTATAGTGACAGACCCGTCCCCACCAGTACTGTACCCCAGTGTTATACAGTGACAGACCCGTCCCCACCAGTACTGTACCCCAGTGTTATACAGTGACAGACCCATCCCCACCAGTACTGTTCCCTAGTGTTATAGTGACAGACCCGTCCCCACCAGTACTGTACCCCAGTGTTATATAGTGACAGACCCGTCCCCACCAGTACTGTACCCCAGTGTTATCCAGTGACAGACCCGTCCCCACCAGTACTGTAACCCAGTGTTATACAGTGACAGACCCGTCCCCACCAGTACTGTATCCCAGTGTTATACAGTGACAGACCCGTCCCCACCAGTACTGTACACCAGTGTTATACAGTGACAGACCTGTCCCCACCAGTACTGTACCCCAGTGTTATCCAGTGACAGACCCACCCTCAGCAGTATTGTACCCCAGTGTTATCCAGTGACAGACCAGTCCCCACCAGTACTGTACCCCAGTGTTATACAGCGACAGACCCGTCCCCACCAGTACTGTACACCAGTGTTATAGTGACAGACCCGTCCCCACCAGTACTGTACACCAGTGTTATACAGTGACAGACCCGTCCCCACCAGTACTGTACCCCAGTGTTATACAGCGACAGACCCGTCCCCACCAGTACTGTACCCCAGTGTTATACAGTGACAGACCCATCCCCACCAGTACTGTACCCCAGTGTTATACAGTGACAGACCCGTCCCCACCAGTACTGTACCCCAGTGTTATACAGTGATAGACCCATCCCCACCAGTACTGTACCCCAGTGTTATACAGTGACAGACCCGTCCCCACCAGTACTGTATCCAGGTGTTATACAGTGACAGACCCATCCCCACCAGTACTGTACCCCAGTGTTATAGAGTGACAGACCCGTCCCCACCAGTACTGTACACCAGTGTTATACAGTGACAGACCCGCCCCCACCAGTACTGTACCCCAGTGTTATACAGTGACAGACCCGTCCCCATCAGTACTGTACCCCAGTGTTATACAGCGACAGACCCGTCCGCACCAGTACTGTACCCCAGTGTTATACAGTGACAGACCCACCCTCAGCAGTATTGTATACCAGTGTTATACAGCGACAGACCCGTCCGCACCAGTACTGTACCCCAGTGTTATACAGTGTCAGACCCGCCCCCACCAGTACTGTACCCCAGTGTTATACAGTGACAGACCCGTCCCCATCAGTACTGTACCCCAGTGTTATACAGCGACAGACCCGTCCCCACCAGTACTGTACCCCAGTGTTATACAGTGACAGACCCACCCTCAGCAGTATTGTATACCAGTGTTATACAGCGACAGACCCGTCCCCACCAGTACTGTACCCCAGAGTTATACAGTGACAGACCCACCCTCAGCAGTATTGTATACCTTACTGTAATGCAGGATGGTTTGTGTGAAAGACTAAGCTGTGGAGCTGGAATGCAGACAACCTCACACTTACCGAGGAGCTTTTCTTCCTCTTTGACCCCATTATCCCCAGCTTGATTTTGAGGGGAATCATCTTCCTCCTCTTCTTCTTCTTCTCATCCGGGACCCTGGGGCTCTTACTGCGTCTCTTCGCACCGGGACCTGCAACCACAAGAACGAGCCGTTTGATCATGGGGGTGCGGGGGGCTTCAATTTAAATACAGACCGGGTTAAACCTCCTTACTGCTCATGCTGTACGGGATGAATTCCTGGAGCATGTACTTGCTGTGGAGGAGCCATTAGGAAATAGTGATCATAATATGCTAGAATTTTACAGCAACTTTGAAAATAGTTCATAAGGTCATAAGATATAGGGGCAGAATTAGGCCATTCGGCCCATCGAGTCCGCTCCGCGATTCCATCATGGCTGATACGCTCTTCATCCCCATTTGCCTCCCCGATAACCCTCCAAACCATTCAAAATCAGTCTAACTCCTCCTTAAATGTACTCACTGTCCCACCATCCACCGCACTCTGGGGGAGCGAATTCGACAGATTCACAATCCTCTGGGAGAAGTCCTTTCTCCTCAACTCTGTTTTAAATTTGCTGCCCCCTTATCCTCAGCCTGTGACCTCTCTCTTCCTCGAATGCCCCACAAGAGGAAGCATCCGCTCCACGTCTACTTTATCCATACCCTTTATCATCTCGTGTACCTCAATCTGATCTCCCCCTCATTCTTCGACATTCCAGAGTGTATCGGCCTAAACTCTTCAATCTCTCAAAATGAGATTTTTTAAATTCTGAACGACAGGTCTCAAAGGCTGAATAAAGGAAATTAAGGTCTGAGGGGCAACTTGGCTATGGTGGATGAAGAAAAGGTTTTCGATAGTTGACAGACAATGTCGAGTGTTTAAACAAGCATGACATGGTCTATAACAATTTACAATCCTCTAAGGTTGTATATTGGGCGGCACGGTGGGTTAGCACTGCTGCTTCACAGCTCCAGGGACCTGGGTTCGATTCCTGGCTTGGGTCACTGTCTGTGTGGAGTTTGCACATTCTCCTCATGTCTGCGTGGGTTTCCTCCGGGTGCTCCGGTTTCCTCCCACAGTCCGAAAGATGTGCGGGTTAGGTCGATTGGCCGTGCTAAAATTGCCCCTTAGTGTCCTGAGGTGCGTAGGTTAGAGGGATTAGTGGGTAAAATATGTAGGGATATGGGGGTAGGGCCTGGGTGGGATTGTGGTCGGTACAGGCTCGATGGGCCGAGTGGCCTCTTCCTGCACTGTAGGGTTTCTATGATTCTGTGAAGATCCAGAAACCAAATAGGAAAGGTGAATTGGTCATTGTTCACAGAAGACGTTAAGGGCGGCGCAGGGGTCAGCACTGCTGCCTCACAGCACCAGGGACCCCGGGTTCAATTCCAACCTCGGGTCACTGTCTGCGTAGAGTCTGCACCTTCTCCAGGTGCTCTGGTTCCATCCCCCAGTCCAAAAAATGTGTACGTTGGGCGGATTGGCCATGCTAAATTGTCCCCTTAGTGTCCAAAGATGTGCAGGTTAGGTGGATTGGCCATGCTAAATTGCCCCTTAGTGTCAGGCAGACTGGAGTAAATACATCGGGTTACGGGGATCGGGCCTGGATGGATTGTCATCAGTGCAGACTCGATTTGCACTGTGGGTATTCTGTGATTTAATCAGCGAAACAGATGGGTTCCCCTTCGACTGGTTTTTAATTCCAGATTTATTAACTGATTTATTAAACGCCAGCTGCCACGATGGCCTTTGAACCCGTATCCCCGGGGCATTAACCTCTGGATTACTAGTTTCATTACCACTACACCACATTCTCCCAGTGCCTCCATAACCCGTCTTACAGCACGGCAACCAGAACAGAACTGTGCACAGCACCCAGTGGTTTAACCAAGGTTCAATTTGTTTAGTGGGGTGAAACAGAGCCAGGGAAGTGGGCTCACTGTGTGTGTGCAGTCTATAAGATATGTCGACGGGGCATCGGAGACAGATTTTTTTCTTCTGTCTCCAAGATGGCGATGGGGGGGGCGGGGTGACTTTTTGCAAGCTGCGTCCAGCGTTGCTTCCAATTCTATCTTTTACTCTCGTTCTCTGCTCCTAAAACTTCATTCTAACTCTTTTAAACTCTCTAACAATGCTCTAATTAAATCTCTTACAGATCTGGTGATCCTTAGAACCCTGGAGCCGTCAGACTTTTGAATGGACCTGTCTCGCATTAAGTTGATCTTTCTCTACACCCTAGCTATGACTGTAACACTACATTCTGCACCCTCTCCTTTCCTTCTCTATGAACGGTATGCTTTGTCTGGAAAGAGCGCAACAAACAATACTTTTCACTGTATCCCAATACATGTGACAATAATAAACCAAATCAAAATCAAGTTAAAAAGATTGGATAGTCTTGAGGACCCCACGCGCCCCGGACATTCTCTCTTCCACCTTCTTCCGTCGGGAAAAGGACACAAAAGTCTGAGGTCACGCACCTACCGACTCAAGAACAGCTTCTTCCCTGCTGCTGTCAGACTTTTGAATGGACCTACCTCGCATTAAGTTGATCTTTCTCTACACCCTAGCTATGACTGTAACACCACATTCTGCACTCTCTCCTTTCCTTCTCTATGAACGGTATGCTTTTTCTGTATAGCGCGCAAGAAACAATACTTTTCACTGTATCCCAATACATGTGCAGCACGGTAGCAGTGGTTAGCACTGCTGCTTCACAGCTCCAGGGTCCCGGGTTCGATTCCCAGTTCGGGTCACTGTCTGTGTGGAGTTTGCACATTCTCCTCATGTCTGCGTGGGTTTACTCCGGGTGCTCCGGTTTCCTCCCACAGTCCAAAGATGTGCGGGTTAGGTTGATTGGCCAGGTTAAAAATTGCCCCTTAGAGTCCTGGGATGCGTAGGTTAGAGGGATTAGCGAGTAAATATGTGGGGGTAGGGCCTGGGTGGGATTGTGGTCGGTGCAGACTCGATGGGCCGAATGGCCTCCTTCTGCACTGTAGGGTTTCTATGATTCTATGAAAGTGTAAATAAATTAAACCCATTGACAACATGTGACAATAATAAATCAAATCCTTCTCCCCTATGTACTCTATGAACAGTATGCTTTGTCTGTACAGGGCGCAAGAAACAATACTTTTCACTGTATCCCGATACATGGGACAATAATAAATCAAATCTAAAAGATTGGGTAGTCTTCCATACGTTTTGGTCAGTTTTATGGAGTGTTTTGGCATTAACTGCTCCTACGGGTTGCCGCCGTGAGCGCATGCACGCATCGGTGTCACTTACCTTTGCCCTCTTTGGTCTTGGCCTTACGGACGGGGAGCGCCGGTGGCAGCGGGACGGTCCCCGAGGAGGCGCCGGCAGACACCTGCTCCACCACGGCTGCCACCGCGGCTGCTGCAGCAGCTGCCGCTACCGCTGCTGCCGATCCCTTGAACGGGCTGTTGGCGCTGAACTCTCTCCACTTGGCTCCGAGGATCGTCATCATCTTGGACATGGGAATCTTCGGGTTCTTCTTGGCAATGAGCGGCCTGGAGATCAAAAACACATTCACATGAGCCGAAAGAAGCCCAACACGTTACACGTACACAGAATTAAAGACTCGCATTTATTGTAGAATCCCTACACAGCGCAGAAGGAGGCCATTCGGCCCATCGAGTCTGCACCGACCACAATCCCACCCAGGCCCTATCCCCGTAACACCACATATTTACACTGCGAATCCCCCTGACACTAAGTGGCAATTTAGTACGGCCAATCCACCTAACCTACACACCTTTGGACACTAAGGGACAATTTTAGCATGGCCAATCCACCTCACCCACATATCGTTGGACTGTGGGAGGAAACCCACACAGACACGGGGGAGAATGTGCAAACTCCACACAGACAGTGACCCAAGCCAGGAATCGAACCCGGGTCCCTAGCGCGGTGAGGCAGCAGTGCTAACCACTGTGCCACCCGTCATACAGCAACTTCTTGGAGCTCGGAACATCCCAAAGCATCTCACAGCCAAATGAAGAGGGAGGCGATGTCCTCGTGGTATAGTCACTGGACTATTAATCCAGAAACTCAGCTAATGCCCTGAGGACCCGGGTTCGAATCCCCGCCACGGCAGATGGTGGAATTTGAATTCAATAAGAAGCATCTGGAATTAAGAATCCACTGATGATCCACGAAACCATTATTGGAAAAACCCATCTGGTTCACTGACGGGAAGGAAATCTGCCGTCCTTACCCGGTCTGGCCGACATGTCACTGGGTCACTGTCTGTGTGGAGTTGGCACGTTCTCCCCGTGTCTGCGTGGGTTTCCTCCGGGTGCTCCGGGATCCTCCCACACTCCAAAGACGTGCTGGTTAGGGTGCATTGGCCGTGCTAAATTCTCCCTCAGTGTTACCCGAACCGGCGTTGGAGTGTGGCGACTGGGGGATTTTCACAGTAACTTCATTGCAGTGTTAATGTAAGACTAGTTGTGACTAATAAATAAACTTTACATGTGACTCCAGCAGGGCAACTGGGATGGGCAATAAACGCTGGCCAGAACAGTGACACCCATGTTCCATGATTGAATGAAAAAAATAGTAATCACTGTTATAATATAGGAAACACAATGGACAGATTTCATACATCAAGATCCCACAATCAACGATGTGATGCCGACCAGAAAATGTTTTTTTTTCAATTATTCATTTGTGGGACACGGGTGTCGCTGGCTGGGCCAACATTTATTGCCCATCCCTAGTTGCCCTTGGAGGGCAGTTGAGAGTCAACCACATAGAACATTACAGCACAGTACAGGCCCTTCGGCCCTCGATGTTGCGCCGACCAGTGAAACCAATCTAAAGCCCCTCTAACCGACACTATTCCAATATCATCCATATGTTTATCCAATGACCCTTTAAATGCCCTTCATGTTGGCGAGTCCACTACTGTTGCAGGCAGGGCATTCCACGCCCTCTCCGAGTGAAGAACCTACCTCTGACATCTGTCCACATTGCTGTGGCTCTGGAGTCACATGTAGGCCAGACCGGGTAAGGACGGCAGATTTCCTTCCCTGAAGGACATTCGTGAACCAGATGGGTTTTTCCAACAATGGTTTCATGGATCATCAGTAGATCCTTAATTCCAGATGCTTTTAAACTGAATTCAAATTCCACCGTGGCGGGATTCGAACCCTGGCTTTCTGGACTGCTAGCCAAGCGACAATGCCACGACGCCACTGTCCTCCCCGCCATGTTGGTCAGGGTTTTAAACACTGGCTGAGGCACCAGGTTAAACTTTGTTGTTCCCCTTCCACCAGCAGTTGAGGGGTCTTTCGCCCCCCCCCCCCCCCCCCTCGCCTGCCGAGTGGGCGGACAGGGCTTCGGTTTAATGTCGCACCCAAAACGTGGCATCTTGGATAAGTGCCGGAAGGGCCAGCTCGGCGCTCAAGTCTCTGGAGTGGAGCCTCCTGATGCAGGAGGTAAATAATTACCAGCCCAGCCCCAGCGCTGATAGAGACGCTGCTCAGAATCAGAGTAATCAGCCCAATTGGCAGATGGCATGGTTTATTCTTCACCCTCCCCACATTGCTCCCTATCCTCTTCCTTTTCTCCCACTCACGTTTATCCCCCCTGCCCCTGTAAACACATCCACGAGGAACCTGCATCAGCAAAGCAACCAAGAGGGAGGAGGAGAAGAATCCTTTTCACAGAACAATGAATTGGGATGATGTGACATGTGTGCTGCCTGAGGGGTCATAGGGGTTTACAGCATGGAAACAGGCCCTTCGGCCCAACTTGTCCATGCCGCCCTTTTTTTTTTAAAACCCCTAAACTAATCCCAATTGCCTGCCTTTGGCCCATATCCCTCTATACCCATTGTACCCATGTAACTATCTAAATGCTTTTTCAAAGACAAAATTGTACCCGCCTCTATTACTACCTCTGGCAGCTTGTTCCAGACACTCACCACCCTGTGTGAGAAAAAATTGTCCCTCTGGACACTTTTGTATCTCTCCCCTCTCACCTTAAACCTATGCCCTCTAGTTTTAGACTCCTCTATCTTTGGGAAAAGATATTGACTATCTAGCTGATCTGTGCCCCTCACTATTTTATAGACCTCTATAAGATCACCCCTCAGCCTCCTACGCTCCAGGGAAAAAAGTCCCAGTCTATCCAGCCTCTCCTTATAACTCAATCCATCAAGTCCCGGTAGCATCCTAGTAAATCTTTTCTGCATTCTTTCTAGTTTAATAATATCCTTTCTGTAATAGGGTGACCAGAACTGTACACAGTATTCCAAGTGTGGCCTTACCAATGTCTTGTACAACTTCAACAAGACGTCCCAACTCCTGTATTCAAAGTTCTGACCGATGAAACCAAGCATGCCGAATGCCTTCTTCACCACTCTGTCCGCCTGTGACTCCACTTTCAAGGAGCTATGAACCTGTACCCCGAGATCTCTTTGTTCTGTAACTCTCCCCAACACCCTACCATTAACTGAGTAAGTCCTGCCCTGGTTCAATCTACCAAAATGCATCACCTCGCATTTGCCCAAATTAAACTCCACCTGCCATTCGTCAGCCCATTGGCCCAATTGATCAAGATCCCGTTGCAATTGGAGATAACTTTCTTCACTGTCCATTATGCCACCAATCTTGGCGTCATCTGCAAACTTACTAACCTTGCCCCCGATAGTTGTAGGGGGCATGCAGTTGTAACCTGGGTGGTGGAAGCAGATCCAACAATAACCTTCAAAAGGGGATTGGAGAAATACCCAAAGGAAGGAAAAATATTCAGATTGTAGGGACGCCCTTTCCCCACAGATCTGAACAAACTTCCCATTTTTCCAAGTATTTATCCAATTTATTTATTTTAAATATTTAAGTATTGGGTGTCACAGCAGTCAGCACTGCTGCCTCTGGATTGAATTCCATTTGCCACTCTCTCCCCACTCAACCGACCACTGGTATTATTCCGGAGACCTCAGCTGTCTGCTTCACTATCAATGATACGGCCAATTTTAGTGACAGCGACAACTTTCCCGATCATGCCTCCCACACTTCAGTATAAATCATTAATAGGAGGCAGCAGAGCACTGTGGAACACCTCACCTCTGGAAACTGTTTTCCATTCGCAAAAACAATCCATCAGCCAACTCGTCATTGCCTGTCACAAGTCAATTCTGGACCCAACCTGCCACCTTCCCCTGTATCCCAGGTGATCTTACTTCTCATCCCCCCCCCGCCACTCAAGCCCACCTCATAAACTGGCTGAAGGCCTTGTAGTTAGTTAAAGTGCGGTAGTCGTCCTCGGAGAAGACGTGGTCAACATCTTCCAGCCCCCAGTCCTCCAGCAGCCGGACGGAACTCTTCGGTTCAGCCTGTTAAGACGGGTAGACAAAGAATAGTGCATTATTCAGCTGGTCAGGCAGTGAACCCGCAGCCAGAGACCATTCTGCCCATCATGGCTGGGCTGCCTTCTTTTGAAAGAGAGATATTAGTCCCCTTCCCAGTATCCGTGCTGAACTTTTTCCCAGTATTTGGCCAACCTCTTGATTATTATTAATTGGGTTATTATTAAATCTGTTTCTGCCGGCCTTTCATAGAACATTACAGCGCAGTACGGCCCTCGATGTTGCGCCGACCTGTGAAACCAATCTAAAGCCCATCTAGAACATAGAACAGTACAGCACAGAACAGGACCTTCGGCCCACGATGTTGTGCCGAGCTTTATCTGAAACCAAGATCAAGCTGTCCCACTCCCTATCATCCTGGTGTGCTCCATGTGCCTATCCAATAACCGCTTAAATGTTCCTAAAGTGTCTGACTCCACTATCACTGCAGGCAGTCCATTCCACACCCCAACCACTCTCTGCGTAAAGAACCTACCTCTGATATCCTTCCTGTATCTCCCACCACGAACCCTATAGTTATGCCCCCTTGTAATAGCTCCATCCACCCGAGGAAATAGTCTTTGAACGTTCACTCTATCTATCCCCTTCATCATTTTATAAACCTCTATTAAGTCTCCCCTCAGCCTCCTCCGCTCCAGAGAGAACAGCCCTAGCTCCCTCAACCTTTCCTCATAAGGCCTACCCTCCAAACCAGGCAGCATCCTGGTAAATCTCCTCTGCACTCTTTCCAGCGCTTCCACATCCTTCTTATAGTGAGGTGACCAGAACTGCACACAATATTCCAAATGTGGTCTCACCAAGGTCCTGTACAGTTGCAGCATAACCCCACGGCTCTTAAACTCCAACCCCCTGTTAATAAAAGCTAACACAATATAGGCCTTCTTCACAGCTCTATCCACTTGAGTGGCAACCTTCAGAGATCTGTGGATGTAGACCCCAAGATCTCTCTGTTCCTCCACAGTCTTCAGAACCCTACCTTTGACCCTGTAATCCACATTTAAATTAGTCCTACCAAAATGAATCACCTCACATTTATCAGGGTTAAACTCCATTTGCCATTTTTCAGCCCAGCTTTGCATCCTATCTATGTCTCTTTGCAGCCTACAACAGCCCTCCACCTCATCCACTACTCCACCAATCTTGGTGTCATCAGCAAATTTACTGATCCGCCCTTCAGCTCCCTCCTCTAAGTCTAACTGACACTATTCCAATATCATCCATATGTTTATCCAACGACCCTTTAAATGCCCTTAATGTTGGCGAGTCCACTGCTGCTGCGGGCAGGGCATTCCACGCCCTTACTACTCTCTGAGTGAAGTTCGCTAGCTCGCTGGGGGGGGGGAGAGAGAGAGAGAGAAGAAGAGAGGAGGAGGAGGAGAGAGAGAGAGAGAGAGACAGAGAGAGAGAGAGAACAGTGGTTAACACTGCTGCCTCACAGCACCAGGGACACTGGTTCGATTCCCAGCCTCGGGTCACTGTCTGTGTGGAGTCTGCACATTCTCCCCCACCCCCATATCTGCATTGGGTTTCATCCTGTTTCCTCCCACAGTCCAAAGATGCGCGGATAAGGTTGATTGGCCATGTGCCGAGGGATTAGCAGGCTAAGTATGTGGGGTTACAGGGATAGGGCCTGGGTGGGATTGTGGTTGGTGCAGGCCCGATGGACCAAATGGCCTCCTTCTGCACTGTAGGGATTCTATGAAAACTGGGCGCTCTGGTTAATGACCACCCCGTCAAAACTTTTCAGAATTCTCAAGCACAAGCTGGGTTTAATACCCCCACTCCACCCACACCACCCTCCACCCCTCCCCCTGGGTGTTCCCTCTACACCTCCCCCTGGAGGTTCCCCCCCCCCCCAACCTCCACTCCTCCCCCTGGGGGGTGGGTTCCCTCAGCAACCTATTAGACTGCTGTTTGAGCTGCCCCAATTCCAAACACGAGCCTTCCTCCCGTTTTTGTGGAGGTATGGTACCCCACCCACCACCTCCCCTCCAGGTTTTCTTCATCTGCTTCAAGCCAAAGGGAGTCCCAAGCACATTCAGCAGAGGAATCATGGTCAGTCAGCGTGGCTTCCTACGGACCAGGCTGGCAAAGGATGGGCAACTCCCAAGTAGTTGCTGCAAGGCCGTTCTGCGTTTTCAAGGCACTTGTAGGATGAGGCCGGGGACTTAGGGGGTTAAATTATGAGGGGAGGTTACAGAAACTGGACTTGCAGGAGACTGATGAGTGACCGAACGGTGCTAAAATTATTCAAAGTTTCAGGAACGCAGGTAGGGAGAAACTCAGAACCAGGGGGCAGAATTAGAGTTGAGGGGTGGTGTGGTTAGGGTTTGTTGAGGCAGGGGGTCATAGAACCCCTACAGTGCAGGAGGAGGCCATTTGGCTCATTATGCCGGCACTGACAACAATCCCACCCAGGCCCTATTCCCGTAACTCCACGTCCCCCTGACAATAAGGGCAATTTAGCACGGCCAATCCCCCTAATCTGCACATCGTTGGACACCAAGGGGCAATTTCGCATGGCCAATCCACCTAACCTGCACATCCTGTGGCACGGTGGCACAGCGGGTTAGCACTGCTGCCTCGGGTTACTGTCTGTGTGGAGTTAGCAAATTCCCCCCGTGTCTGTGTGGGTTTCCTCCCATAGTCCTCGGGTGGATGGAGCTATTACAAGGGGGCATAACTATAGGGTTCGTGGTGGGAGATACAGGAAGGATATCAGAGGTAGGTTCTTTACGCAGAGAATGGTTGGGGTGTGGAATGGACTGCCTGCAGTGATAGTGGAGTCAGACACTTTAGGAACATTTAAGCGGTTATTGGATAGGCACATGGAGCACACCAGGATGATAGGGAGTGGGATAGCTTGATCTTGGTTTCAGATAAAGCTCGGCACAACATTGTGGGCCGAAGGGCCTGTTCTGTGCTGTACTGTTCTATGTCGTCCAAAGATGTGCGGGTTAGGCTGATTGGCCATGCTAAATTGTCAGGGGGATTAGCAGGGTAAAATGCATTGGGTTGCAGGAATAGGGCCTGGGTGGGATTGTGGTCGGTACAGACCCGATGGGCTGAATGGCCTCCTGTACTGTAGGGATTCTATGATGATCTTTGGACACTAAGGGACAATTTGCCATGGCCAATCCACCTAACCTGCACATCTTTGGACACTAAGGGGCAATTTAGCATGGCCAATCCACCTAACCTGCACATCTTTGGACACTAAGGGGCAATTTAGCACGGCCAATCCACCTAACCTACACATCTTTCGGACTGTGGGGGGAAACTGGAGCACCCGGAGGAAACCCACACAGACACGGGGAGAACACGCAGACTCCACACAGACAGTGACCCAAGGCTGGGAATCGAACCCAGGTCCCGGGCGCTGTGAAGCAGCAGGGCGAACCCGCTGTGCCACCGAACAAATGGAGCTTCAAGAACATAAGAGCAAGGAGCAGGAGTAGGCCATCTGGCCCCTCGAGCCTGCTCCGCCATTCAATAAGATCATGGCTTGATCTTTTCGTGGACTCAGCTCCGCTTACCCTTAATTCCTTTACTGTTCAAAAATCTATCTATCCTTGCCTTAAAAAGGCTGAGATTGAAAAGCCCACCTAACAAAGGCTATCAAGGAAGATGGGACAAAGGCAAAAATGTTATCAGACCAGCCACAAATGACAGGATAGTGTCGATGGGTTGAATGGCCACAGGGATTGGGCTGTTGGCCTTGCGAGCAGTGACATGCACCGTGGGCTTGCAGGCATTACTGATCCAATCTACAGCGAAGGGAGCTGGGAGATACACCACCTTGCGACCGTCCTCCGCCGCCTCCTCAGCGCCCTGCTCCTTTCTCCGTCGCTTCATCTTCTTCTCCTTCTTCTCTTTGCGCTTCTTTCTCTTCTTCTTGCCGAACTCGCTGCCGCCGCTGTCCGATTTCTCCTTGAGCTCTTCCTGGTCGGAGGCAACCTCATCCTCACTTTCCTGTTTGGAACGAAGCAGGGGTCAGGTGGGATTTAACGTTTCTCAGCGGGAGTGGAGAGGCTGACCGTCACAGAGTTCACACAGCGCAGACAGAGCGCAGACAGAGCGCAGACAGAGCGCAGAGCAGAGACAGAGCCCGACTGCTGCCACTGCCATTAACCCTCCACGCACACTCTCCCCCCTCCACGCACACTCTCCCCCCTCCACGCACACTCTCCCCCCTCCACGCACACTCTCCCCCCTCCACGCACACTCTCCCCCCTCCCATCCACCCACCCTCACAACTTACTCCATTCCCATTATGTTTTCTTCCTCATGTGTTCATCCAGCTTTCCCCTTTTACTTTCCACCACCACCCTCTCCCCGTGGGAGCGAGTCCCAGTCTCCCCTACCCTCTCCCCGTGGGAGCGAGTCCCAGTCTCCCCTACCCTCTCCCCGTGGGAGCGAGTCCCAGTCTCCCCTACCCTCTCCCCGTGGGAGCGAGTCCCAGTCTCCCCAACCCTCTCCCCATGGGAGCGAGTCCCAGTCTCCCCACCCATCTCCCCGTGGGAGCGAGTCCCAGTCTCCCCAACCCTCTCCCCATGGGAGCGAGTCCCAGTCTCCCCAACCCTCTCCCCGTGGGAGCGAGTCCCAGTCTCCCCAACCCTCTCCCCGTGGGAGCGAGTCCCAGTCTCCCCAACCCTCTCCCCGTGGGAGCGAGTCCCACGTTCCACCCCAACCCTCTCCCCGTATGAGCGAGTCCCAGTCTCCCCTACCCTCTCCCCGTGGGAGCGAGTCCCAGTCTCCCCAACCCTCTCCCCGTGGGAGCGAGTCCCACTTTCCACCCCAACCCTCTCCCCATGGGAGCGAGTCCCAGCCTCCCCAACCCTCTCCCCGTGGGAGCGAGTCCCAGTCTCCCCAACCCACTCCCCATGGGAGCGAGTCCCAGCCTCCCCATCCCTCTCCCCATGGGAGCGAGTCCCAGTCTCCCCAACCCACTCCCCATGGGAGCGAGTCCCAGCCTCCCCAACCCTCTCCCCGTGAGAGCGAGTCCCAGTCTCCCCTACCTTCTCCCCGTGGGAGCGAGTCCCAGTCTCCCCAACCCTCTCCCCGTGGGAGCGAGTCCCAGTCTCCCCAACCCTCTCCCCGTGGGAGCGAGTCCCACTTTCCACCCCAACCCTCTCCCCATGGGAGCGAGTCCCAGCCTCCCCAACCCTCTCCCCGTGGGAGCAAGTCCCAGTCTCCCCAACCCTCTCCCCGTGGGAGCAAGTCCCAGTCTCCCCAACCCTCTCCCCGTGAGAGCGAGTCCCAGTCTCCCCAACCCTCTCCCCGTGGGAGCGAGTCCCAGTCTCCCCAACCCTCTCCCCGTGGGAGCGAGTCCCACGTTCCACCCCAACCCTCTCCCCGTGGGAGCGAGTCCCAGTCTCCCCAACCCTCTCCCCGTATGAGCGAGTCCCAGCCTCCCCAACCCTCTCCCCGTGGGAGCGAGTCCCAGTCTCCCCAACCCTCTCCCCATGGGAGCGAGTCCCAGTCTCCCCAACCCACTCCCCATGGGAGCGAGTCCCAGTCTCCCCAACCCACTCCCCATGGGAGCGAGTCCCAGTCTCCCCAACCCTCTCCCCATGGGAGCGAGTCCCAGTCTCCCCAACCCTCTCCCCGTGGGAGCAAGTCCCAGTCTCCCCAACCCTCTCCCCGTGAGAGCGAGTCCCACTTTCCACCCCAACCCTCTCCCCGTGGGAGCGAGTCCCACTTTCCACCACCACCCACTCCCCGTGGGAGCGAGTCCCACTTTCCACCACCACCCACTCCCCGTGGGAACGAGTCCCACTCTCCACCCCAACCCTCTCCCCGTGGGAGTGAATCCCAGTCTCCCCAACCTGCTGCCCTTGGGAGCGAGTCCTGATCTCCCCATTCTCTTACTCAGAGGTTTCTCCTGTATTAGCCACTGGATTTATTAGTGACAATGAATTTTTTTTGGACCTATTTTTGGACTTCCCAAAACCTTGCCTCCCCAATCATGCGAATTAGAAGTAGGAGGCCACTCAGCCCCTCGAAACTGCTCCACCATTCAATAAGACCATGGCTGATCGGATTGTAACGTTGACCCCACATTCCTACCTCACCCCCGATAAATATTCTGCGTCCACTGACTTTTGAGGAAGAGTTCCAGAGACTAACAATCCTCAGAAAAACAAATCCTCCACATATCTGTCTTAAATGAAGATCCCCTTATTTTTAAAAGTGACCCCCCCCCCCCCCCCTAGTTCTAGATTATCCGACAAAAGGAAACATTATTCACCCTGCCGTTGCTGCTCAGGGGTTGAAGGGATTGGATCAAGTTGCCTCTCACTCTTCGAAAGCTCTCACAGATACAACCCTCACCTCCCCAACTCTTCCTCACAAGCCAGCCCACCCACGCCTGGTATTAACCCGGGCGAACCCCACCACCTCACCCCCAACGCCGCGGCACCCGTTGTAACAAGCACGTCGCTTACTCCGACCAACTGTTAGCAATGCCACAGGAATAATTAACGGGTAACGGGCGGCTCTGGCACGTGGCAAGCGCTTCCCGCTGCTGGCATCAAAACTTCCTCTAAAAGCTTCCATGTCACAACTTGTTAATAACCCCCCTCGCTGCTGTAATACTGAATTCCCGAGCCCTGCAGCGGACTGGCCAATTCTTCACCTACTTCCTGTCAGCATGTTGACATTCTGTTGACAAATCCCTTATTATAAAATGCATCACTGGAGATCTGTTGGCAGATTTAAATTGTTTAAAGTTTTCTAGATAACTGTTGGAATCATAGAAGTCCTACAGTACAGAAGGGGGGCCCAGCGAGTCTGCACCAACAACAATCCCACCCCAGGCCCTATCCCCATAATCTCACATATTTACCCCGCTAATCCCTCTAACCTACACATCCCAGGACACTAAGGGGCAATTTAGCACGGCCGAGCAACTAACCCACGCACTTTCGGACTGTGGGAGGAAACCGGAGCACCCGGAGGAAAACCCACGCAGACACGGCGGGGGGAGAACGTGCAGACTCCACACAGACAGTGACCCAAGCCGGGAATTGAACCCGGGTCCCTGGCGCTGTGAGGCAGCAGCGCTAACCCACTGTGCCGCCTTGACTTCACTTCAGACTTTCACTTCCAACCCACTGCACTGACTGCAAAGCCCTCTGGGGGACCCGATAGAAACGCAGGTTCCTTCTCTGTCCTTTTCAATACACACTCGCGGCCACACTCGTCCGACGATCATCAACATCTGACACACGTCACGTTTTAACAGGGACCCATTCACAGTCAGTCCCTCGAGCCGCGCAGAGAGAGAGAGAGAGAGAAAACAAGGAGAGATGGGGAGGGAAAGCCGAGCGGGATTAGATACTCAGCTCCCCGGAGAAACGAAGCAGGCAAAGCTCGCTCCCCTGCTACGACCTGGTAGGGTGGACAGAAAGTTTAAATCATTTAACCCAACAGAGAGAACATCAGCAATCTGGTTTCGCACGTTAAGAAACCCAATGAAAGGTCAAGGCCTCCAGGATGGCAGGAGCTGGAAAGAAAGGGAGAGAAAGCGGGAGAGATCAGTGGGTGCAGAAGCTCGCGTTTGAAAAGCAGCATCGGCCAAGCAACGTCCCTCTCCTGTCTTAATACAGTTAGTGTCACGGTCAGAGGAAGATTACACAGCAGTTTCCCTGGGATGGGTATCATCCATGCTGTGGGGTTCTGTGCACCAGCAACACGGACAATTTGCAGCACCCCAATGCAGCCACTGGGTAATTTTTGAGGACTGGCGATGATTTCAGAAAAAGTAGCAAAGGTGCCTCCTCTCCGTCACGGCGGATTCAGCAACGTCTGCAGATAAACTACAGACGTGCTCCTTCCTCCGTTAGGCGGGGGGGGGGGGGGGGGGGGGCTGCGTATAGACGTCCTCGTGTGCGTATACACACACGAGGACGGCCTCAACCGGGATATTGGGTTCATGTCACACTATCTGTAATCCCCACAGCTTGCCTGGACCTGCAGAGTTTCACTGCCTGTCTTGTCTGGAGACAATACACATCTCTTTAGCCTGTCTTGATGCTCTCTCCACTCACATTGTTTTGTTTCTTAAAGACTTGATTAGTTGTAAGTATTCGCATTCCAACCATTATTCATGTAAATTGAGTTTGTGTCTTTATAAGCTCTGTTTGTGAACAGAATTCCCACTCACCTGAAGAAGGGGCTTGCAGCTCCGAAAGCTTGTGTGGCTTTTGCTACCAAATAAACCTGTTGGACTTTAACCTGGTGTTGTTAAACTTCTTACTGTATAGACTATTGGTCAGAGGCAGCTGAGGAACAGACCATCCACGGCTGCAGTGTCACATAGCAACCGACTCAAGAACAGCTTCTTCCCTGCTGCTGTCACGACCTTTGAATGGACCTACCTTACATTAAGTTGATCTTTCTCTACACCCTAGCTGTGACTGTAACACTACATTCTGCACACTCTCGTTTCCTTCTCTATGAACGGTATGCTTTGTCTGTATAGCGCGCAAGAAACAATACTTTTCACTGTATCCCAATACACGTGACAATAATAAATCAAATCCTTCTCCCCTATATACTCTATGAACGGTATGCTTTGTCTGTACAGCGCGCAAGAAACAATACTTTTCACTGTATCCCAATACACGTGACAATAATAAATCAAATCCTTCTCCCCTATATACTCTATGAACGGTATGCTTTGTCTGTACAGCGCGCAAGAAACAATACTTTTCACTGTATCCCAATACACGTGACAATAATAAATCAAATCCTTCTCCCCTATATACTCTATGAACGGTATGCTTTGTCTGTATAGCGCGCAAGAAACAATACTTTTCACTGTATCCCAATACACGTGACAATAATAAATCAAATCCTTCTCCCCTATATACTC
Organism: Mustelus asterias; assembly: GCF_964213995.1. NCBI lineage: Eukaryota > Metazoa > Chordata > Chondrichthyes > Carcharhiniformes > Triakidae > Mustelus > Mustelus asterias. The sequence continues at coordinate 191,824 of NW_027590690.1, forward strand.
TATGAATGGTATGCTTTGTCTGTACAGCGCGCAAGAAACAATACTTTTCACTGTATCCCAATACACATGACAATAATAAATCAAATTAAAAACAGTCAGTGTTGCTCATGGAGGGCTGACAACATCCCTTTAATCCAGATGGAGTCCATCTCCTCCCCTTTCTTAGTTTCTGCCTCCTCTTCACCTCTCCTTTCTCTCTCTCTTCCCTTCCCCCTGCGTGCGCTGATCAAGGGCTTGAAGCAGACCCACTCTGTCCACCAGCTTGAACAGACAGCCGAATATTAAAAGCAGCTCCCCTCGCCCCAGCCCAACCTTCGCTTCTTTCTCCCCCCCCCTCAGCACAGACTCCTGTGCCTGGATTCAAGCTTTACTGGACTACACTGCCCTGTGGGACAAAGTGACCGATCCTTCAGTGTGTGTGCGTGTGCGAGTGTGTGTGTCTGCGTATCTGCATAGCTGCCTAACCACCAAAGCAGGAAAGGAACCTGGCTCCTGTCCATCAATGAGCTCAGTACGAAGGGACCCACAATCAGAAGCAGACAGAGCGCCACAGAATCCCTACACTGCAGAGGGAGGCCATTGGGCCCATCACAACCGCACCGACTCTCCGTAAGAGCATCCCACACAGTCCCACCACACACTAACACACACACCACACACAAACACACAGAGAAAGGACACACCCAATCCAAAAAAAACCTGGCAACACCAGCATGCACAAAGCTACTGCCCACTCTCCCCAGACAGCAACCCCCTCCCGCAAAACACACCCAGACGCACACTGAGCCCACACCCCCATTCCCCGACACCCACTGCGCACAGCGACACCCCCTTAACCCCCCACCGCACACAAGGCACTCCTCCCCCGAAACACACCCAGACGCACACTGAGCCCACACCCCCATTCCCCTACACCCACTGCGCACAGCGCCACCCCCTTAACCCCCCTCCCCCTGCACACAAGGCACTCCTCCCCCGAAACACACCCAGACGCACACTGAGCCCACACCCCCATTCCCCTACACCCACTGCGCACAGCGACACCCCCTTAACCCCCCTCCCCCTGCACACAAGGCACTCCTCCCCGAAACACACTGAGCCCACCACCACTCCCCTACCCCCCTCCCCGCACACAGCAACCCCCTCCCCCGAAACACACCCGCACGCACACTGAGCCCACCACCACTCCCCTACCCCCCTCCCCACACACAGCGATCCCCTCCCCCGAAACACACCCAGACGCACACTGAGCCCACACCCCCATTCCCCTACACCCACTGCGCACAGCGACACCCCCTTAACCCCCCTCCCCCTGCACACAAGGCACTCCTCCCCGAAACACACTGAGCCCACCACCACTCCCCTACCCCCCTCCCCGCACACAGCGATCCCCTCCCCCGAAACACACCCAGACGCACACTGAGCCCACTCCCCTACCCTCCTGCACGCAGCAAAATCCCCTTCTCCCCCCGCAGCCCACCTCCCCCTCCCCAACCCACCCTGCACACGGCGACCCCCCCCACCTCCCCGCACACAGCGACCCCCTCCCCCGAAACACACCCAGACGCACGCAGAGCCCACCTCCCCATCCCCTGCCCATCCTGCGCACCGCGACCCCCCCCCCCCCCCCCCGCCACCACCAAACACAGAGCACCCCCCCTCCCCCTACACAATTCCATCCCCGCCCCAAACTCTGGCAGGGTGAACGGAGCGTAATCGAAGGCAGAAGTGATGCTGATGGTAGAGATCGAACAAGTACAAGCATCGATGGGCCGAATGGCCTCCTTCCGCACTGTAGGGCTTCTGTGGTCAGTGCCCAGCTGAGCATCAATTATTCGAGGAACGCACGGGCCGACAGATCCTTGGGTAGCTGGGAACGGGATGTGGGTTTCTGACAGGTTGGAGGATGCTCACACCGTTATCCTGTTATCACCTGACTCGCAGCCCGTAAACTGACCCACCAGATGTTAGATCCAACAGTCAGCCTCGAAAACAACAGCAATTTCCATTTATACAGCATCCGAACTCCCAGTCGTGAATATCCCATCACAAGAGCAGGACAACCTGACAGCGAGTCACGAGGAGGTTTGAGGACAGGTGATCCTCAAAGAGGTCTTAAGATGCATTTTGTAAAGGTCACAGGAGGTAGAGGGGTTTAGGAAGGAAATGTTAAAGCTTCGGCGGCTGAGAGCACAGCCAGCACTCCGAAACTTTATAGAGATTGTGCGAGGGGCCAGAACTGGAGAGGTCTCAAGAGGATCAGAGGGCTGGAGGAAGGGACACCGAGATTGGAGAGGGGAAATCGAACAGAGGGGATGAGGATCATAAAGTCAAGATGTATTTACGGCAGCGAGGACAGGGATCGATCAGTGCACAGGGGGTGACGGGAGAACAGGGCATGGGGCAGGTTTACAGGGGACCAGAGGCCAAAGTACATCAGTGAGTACAGGGGGGTGACCGGTGTACTGGTCATGGGGTGAGTTTACAGAGGGTGGAAGATGAGAGGGCTGCCAAGGAACTCCGGAATCATCAAGGGACGTGGGAAAGCTGCAAGGTCTGTCAGTCTCATCAAGACACGGTGGTGCTTTTTGCTGGTCGCACGGCACACTCAACCCAATCAGAGTCATTTAGAAAAGAAAACTGGACAGACTTGAAAGAAAGACATCTTACAAGGCAGCGGAAAAGAATAAGAGCGCAAGTGATCCGATAGCTCTTCCAAAGAGCCAGTATGGATACGGTGGGCCAAAAGGCCTCAATCCGCCCGCCACGCTCACAGACATTACCCCAGATATTCAAAAGGAAACCACACTCTCTCTCTCTCAGGCACCCCCACGACACACAGAGGGAAGCCTTGACCAGGTAGAAGCACGAGAATGGAGGAACGGGACAGTCACCGGGGGGGGGGGGTCAGCTCTGAAACGTGGGTGATTAGAGTGAGATACTGACGTATGTGGTCCGCGCCAGCGCGGGCGCTCCTCCCGCAGGCCGGTCACGGAGTGGGGCTGACCGCGGTCGTCGTGAGGTCTGTGGTCCAGACCGTCCCGCCCTCGCGGCTGGAGGGGGCTGCGTGGGGGTCAGCGATTCCTGTGGGGAGACAAACAAAAATAAAAGGGGGGGGGAAAAAAAAAAACACAAAATCGGGGAAAGGTGCGTTAAAGACAGTAATTACTTTTCCAGTTGTATATCTACTAAAAGGCAGCCAGTCAAAATCAAAAGATTAGCTGGCGCGTGGTTTTCAATTATTCTTTTCCTCTTAATTATCGCCCGCCACGCACATCAACAGGGGCCGCCACCAGGAGAAGCAAGACAGTCCGACACCTGGGACAAGTATTCCAAGCTAACGCAACGTCACATTGGGCAGCAGTCCTGCCTCAGTCAGGCAGCTTCTGAAGAAATCATAAGTTCAAAGGATATAAGAGCAGAATTAGGCCATTCGGCCCATCGAGTCCGCTCCGCCATTCGATCATGGCTGATATGCTCCTCATCCCCATTTTCTTGCCTTCTCCCCATAACCCTTCAACCCCATTACCAATTAAAAATCTGTCTCACACCTCCTTCAATGTACTCACTGTCCCGGCATCCACCGCTCTTTGGGGGAGCGAATTCCACAGATTCACAACCCTTTGGGAGAAGTCCTTTCTCCTCAACTCTGTTTTAAATTTACTACCCCTTATCCTAAGACCTCTCGAGCTAGAATGTCCCACAAGAGGAAGCATCCGCTCCACGTCTACTTTATCCACACCTTTTATCATCTTGTGTACCTCAATTTGATCTCCCCTCATTCTTCTAAATTGCAGAGAGTATCGGCCTAAACTGTTCAGTCTCTCTTCATACGACAAACCCCTCATCTCTGGAATCAATCTAGTGAACCTCCTCTGAACTGCCTCCAATGCCACTGCATCTTTCCTCAAATAAGGGGACCAAAACTGCACGCAATACTCCAGGTGCGGCCTCACCAATGCCTTGTTTCGTTGCAACAATACTTCCTCACCTTTATATTCTAATCATAGATCATAGAATCCTACAGTGCAGAAAGAGGCCATTCCTTTAGCTATCAATGCCAACATTCCATACAGCACAGAAAGAGGCCATTCGGCCCATCGAGTCTGCACCGACCACAATCCCACCCAGTCCCTACCCCCATATCCCTACATATTTAACCGCAAATCCCTCGAACCTACGCAATCTCAGGACACTAAGGGCAATTTTTAGCATGGCCAATCAACCTAACCCGCACATCTTTGGAGTGTGGGAGGAAACCGGAGCACCCGGAGGAAACCCACGCAGCCACGAGGAGAATGTGCAAACTCCACACAGACAGTGACCCCCCCCCCAAGCCGGGAATCGAACCCAGGTCCCTGGAGTTGTGAAGCAGCAGTGCTAACCCGCTGTGCCACCGTGCCGCCGCCGCCGCCGGGTAAGGAAACAAACCTACCGGCCCAAAAAATCCACACGGGACCACAACCAAAAACACAATCCGACACCAAGCTACCTGGGGAGATAATGGATGGTAGCTGGTCTGAACGGGGAGGGAAAGAGGGTCAGAGAGGTTTAGGGAGGGAATTCCAGAGCTTTAGACCCAGGCAGCTGAAAGCACAGCCAACAATGGTGGAGCGATGGGGGATATTGAAATGGGCAGAGCTTAGAGAGTTCGGGTTACAAGGGCCTGTCCCCCCCACAGATGTGGAGAACAAGCTGCGATGGGCCCAGAAATACCTTCTGACCGGGCCACACTTTTCCCCCAACCTCCCAGAGGAGGAAAAGCATCATCAAGCCTGACAGAGAAATTCCACTTGGCACGGCTCCGAGAAAAAAAAATGTACCGGACCCTCGTCCCTTCCCCTGACTTCAAACTGTACAGTTGCTCCCCAGCACCCCCACCCCACGTCAACCCTCTGCAGCACTCCTGTCTCCAAAGGGGGCTGGGGGCATGGGGGGGCAAAGCAGGAGAGCAGATCCTCGCACTTGCCACAAGCTGACAGTTTCTGATAACAGACCCAAAGAGCAGCAGCTCCCCAGCAAGTAGCTCACAAGTTCCACCTGGCTCTGCTGAGTAGATCGAACTCACACTCGCAGGGAATTGTTCAAACAGTGGATTGGTCAAAGTAGCACTTTAGACAGGGTGATATTTACAAAACATGCAACCATTGAAAGAGCCAAGATGTCTGGAGGCTCACAGTGCAACATACGCAGCCAAGGATGGCCAAACACCTCTTCCTAAAAACTGGGGCAATACCATTCTGCAGCCCCATACTGGAGAAGCCCAAAGTGATGGCTGGACAGTGAGTGATGGACCTTTACTCTAACCCCGTGCTGTACCTGTCCTGGGAGTGTTTGATGGGGACGGTGTAGAGGGAGCTTTACTCTGTATCTAACCCCGTGCTGTACCTGTCCTGGGAGTGTTTAATGGGGGACAGTGTAGAGGGAGCTTTATTCAGTATCTAACTCCGTGCTGTACCTGTCGTGGGAGTGTTTGATGGGGGTCAGTGTAGAGGGAGCTTTACTCTGTATCTAACCCCGTGCTGTACCTGTCCTGGGATTGTTTGATGGGGGACAGTGTAGAGGGAGCTTTACTCTGTATCTAACCCCGTGCTGTACCTGTCCTGGGAGTGTTTGATGGGGGGGGGACAGTGTAGAGGGAGCTTTACTCTGTATCTAACCCCGTGCTGTACCTGTCCTGGGATTGTTTGATGGGGGACAGTGTAGAGGGAGCTTTACTCTGTATCTAACCCCTTGCTGTACCTGTCCTGGGAGTGTTTAATGGGGGACAGCGTAGAGGGAGCTTTACTCTATATCTAACCCTGTGCTGTACCTGTCCTGGGAGTGTTTGATGGGGGACAGTGTAGAGGGAGCTTTACTCTGTATCTAACCCTGTGCTGTACCTGTCCTGGGAGTGTTTGATGGGGACAGTGTAGAGGGAGCTTTACTCTGTATCTAACCCCGTGCTGTACCTGTCCTGGGATTGTTTGATGGGGGACAGTGTAGAGGGAGCTTTACTCTGTATCTAACCCCGTGCTGTACCTGTCCTGGGATTGTTTGATGGGGGACAGTGTAGAGGGAGCTTTACTCTGTATCTAACCCCGTGCTGTACCTGTCCTGGGAGTGTTTGATGGGGGGGGGACAGTGTAGAGGGAGCTTTACTCTGTATCTAACCCCGTGCTGTACCTGTCCTGGGATTGTTTGATGGGGGACAGTGTAGAGGGAGCTTTACTCTGTATCTAACCCCTTGCTGTACCTGTCCTGGGAGTGTTTAATGGGGGACAGCGTAGAGGGAGCTTTACTCTATATCTAACCCTGTGCTGTACCTGTCCTGGGAGTGTTTGATGGGGGACAGTGTAGAGGGAGCTTTACTCTGTATCTAACCCTGTGCTGTACCTGTCCTGGGAGTGTTTGATGGGGACAGTGTAGAGGGAGCTTTACTCTGTATCTAACCCCGTGCTGTACCTGTCCTGGGATTGTTTGATGGGGGACAGTGTAGAGGGAGCTTTACTCTGTATCTAACCCCTTGCTGTACCTGTCCTGGGAGTGTTTAATGGGGGACAGCGTAGAGGGAGCTTTACTCTATATCTAACCCTGTGCTGTACCTGTCCTGGGAGTGTTTGATGGGGGACAGTGTAGAGGGAGCTTTACTCTGTATCTAACCCTGTGCTGTACCTGTCCTGGGAGTGTTTGATGGGGACAGTGTAGAGGGAACTTTACTCTGTATCTAACCCCGTGCTGTACCTGTCCTGGGAGTGTTTGATGGGGACAGTGTAGAGAGAGCTTTACCCTGTATCTAACCCCGTGCTGTCCCTGTCCTGGGAGTGTTTGATGGGGGACAGTGTAGAGAGAGCTTTACTCTGTATCTAACCCCGTGCTGTCCCTGTCCTGGGAGTGTTTGATGAGGGACAGTGTAGAGGGAACTTTACTCTGTATCTAACCCCGTGCTGTCCCTGTCCTGGGAGTGTTTGATGGGGGACAGTGTAGAGGGAGCTTTACTCTGTATCTAACCCTGTGCTGTACCTGTCCTGGGAGTGTTTGATGGGGGACAGTGTAGAGGGAGCTTTACTCTGTATCTAACCCCGTGCTGTAGCTGTCCTGGGAGTGTTTGATGGGGGGCAGTGTAGAGGGAGCTTTACTCTGTATCTAACCCTGTGCTGTACCTGTCCTGGGAGTGTTTGATGGGGGACAGTGTAGAGGGAGCTTTACTCTGTATCTAACCCCGTGCTGTACCTGTCCTGGGAGTGTTTGATGGGGGACAGTGTAGAGGGAGCTTTACTCTGTATCTAACCCCATGCTGTCCCTGTCCTGGGAGTGTTTGATGGGGGACAGTGTAGAGGGAGCTTTACTCTGTATCTAACCCTGTGCTGTACCTGTCCTGGGAGTGTTTGATGGGGGGCAGTGCAGAGGGAGCTTTACTCTGTACCTAACCCTGTGCTGTTTCCATGAGAATGTTTGATGCTAACACTGGGTGCCGGGAATGGAAAACGTTCCTTTTCCCACCACTAACACCTTTCATGCTCCGAAGCTCAATGGCACACAACCAACAAAATTTGAAAACACATTGCAAACATTTATCTGGTTCTGAGTGTTGTTATTTTAAGCAGCAGAAACTGTGGGTAACAGAGTTAACACATGAAGCAACATTTGCCCCAGTGTTTCACAAGGCCAGCATCAACACCACTTCCCTATTCAGTTCCCAGTACTCAGTAACTACAGTAACAATGCTGACTGACCTTACAGCAGTAACATAAGACCATAAGACCATAAGACATAGGAGCGGAAGTAAGGCCATTCGGCCCATCGAGTCCACTCCACCATTCAATCATGGTTGATTTCAACTCCATTTACCCGCTCTCTCCCCATAGCCCTTAATTCCTCGAGAAATCAAGAATTTATCAATTTCTGTCTTGAAGACGCTCAACGTCTCGGCCTCCACAGCCCTCTGTGGCAATGAATTCCACAGACCTACCACTCTCTGGCTGAAGAAATTTCTCCTCATCTCTGTTCTAAAGTGACTCCCTTTTATTCTAAGGCTGTGCCCCCGCGTCCTAGTCTCCCCTGCTAATGGAAACAACTTCCCTACGTCCATCCTATCTAAGCCGTTCATTATCTTGTAAGTCTCTATCAGATCTCCCCTCAACCTCCTAAACTCCAATGAATATAATCCCACGATCCTCAGACGTTCATCGTATGTCAGGCCTACCATTCCTGGGATCATCCGTGTGAATCTCCGCTGGACCCGCTCCAGTGCCAGTATGTCCTTCCTGAGGTGTGGGGCCCAAAATTGCTCACAGTATTCCAAATGGGGCCTAACCAGTGCTTTATAAAGCCTCAGAAGTACATCCCTGCTTTTGTATTCCAAGCCTCTTGAGATAAATGACAACATTACATTTGCTTTCTTAATTACGGACTCAACCTGCAAGTTTACCTTTAGAGAATCCTGGACTAGGACTCCCAAGTCCCTTTGCACTTTAGCATTATGAATTTTGTCACCGTTTAGAAAATAGTCCATGCCTCTATTCTTTTTTCCAAAGTGCACGACCTCGCACTTGCCCACGTTGAATTTCATCAGCCACTTCTTGGACCACTCTCCTAAACTGTCTAAATCTTTCTGCAGCCTCCCCACCTCCTCAATACTACCTGCCCCTCCACCTATCTTTGTATCATCGGCAAACTTGGCCAGAATGCCCCCAGTCCCGTCATCTAGATCGTTAATATATAAAGAGAACAGCTGTGGCCCCAACACTGAACCCTGCGGGACACCACTTGTCACCGGTTGCCATTCTGAGAAAGAACCTTTTATCCCAACTCTCTGCCTTCTGTCTGACAGCCAATCGTCAATCCATGTTAGTACCTTGCCTCGAATACCATGGGCCCTTATTTTACTCAGCAGTCTCCCGTGAGGCACCTTGTCAAAGGCCTTTTGGAAGTCAAGATAGATAAACATCCATTGGCTCTCCTTGGTCTAACCTATTCGTTATCTCTTCAAAGAACTCTAACAGGTTTGTCAGGCACGACCTCCCCTTACTAAATCATGGATGGACACTGCAGCAGTTCTGTGCAAACTCAGGAATCGACCACCTCCTTGCAGATCAATGTGCCAGAGCTCAGTCCCACAGGCCATGGGAGACCTGTCCCCAAGCCAGGTGTTGGAAAGACCCCTCATTCTTGGAGAGGCCAAATGGCCACCTCCATCATAGATACGGGGAAAGCTGGACTAATCATGTCTCCTGATTCAGCACTTTCCCATCACCAAAAACCTGCCCTGGTCCCCCCCATGCCGACACTATAGTTAAGAAAGTCCCACCAACACCTCTACTTTCTCAGAAGACTAAGGAAATTTGGCATGTCCCCTACGACTCTCACCAACTTTTACAGATGCACCATAGAAAGCATTCTTTCTGGTTGTATCACAGCTTGGTCTGGGCTCCTGCTCTGCCCAAGACTGCAAGAAACTACAAAGGGTCGCGAATGTAGCCCAATCCATCACGCAAACCAGCCTCCCATCCATTGACTCCGTCTACACTTCCCGCTGCCTCGGGGAAAAGCAGCCAGCATAATCAAGGACCCTGCGCACCCCGGACATTCTCTCTTCCACCTTCTTCCATCAGGAAAAAGATACAAAAGTCTGAGGTCGCGTACCAACCGACTCAAGAACAGCTTCTTCCCTGCTGCCGTCAGACATTTGAATGGACCTACCTCGCATTAAGTTGATCTTTCTCTATGTAGCTATGACTACATTCTGCACTCTCTCGTTTCCTTCTCTATGAACGGCATGCTTTGTCTGTATAGCGCGCAAGAAACAATACTTTTCACTGTATCCCAGTACATGCGACAATAATAAATCAAATCAAAATCTCAATTACCACCTCCTCTGGACAAACTAGCTTCGACTAGACCAACCGGTGCTGAGGAGGCCTCTCCGAACGAGAGTGCTTGCAAACTATTTAACCACAGAGGGCATCACAGCCGAGACCAATTCTGTCCTTGTGTATTTTTTGACAAGTTTTCACGCGTTTGGCCACTAGCACTGGGACCCATGTTTGTTCTCCATACTCTGCTGAAGGGCACGGACACCAGGAGTGAGCCATAGACTGGAATCCAGCTGGGGATTCGGGGGGTGGTTTATACAGAGAATGTGGGATGCCCAGGATTGAGTTACAGGCCAGAATCGAATAGAGGGACCTCCTGAAGATTACAACGAGCTTCATACCCGTGTCCCTTCATCACCTCGCGAGATTCCAGCCTCTAGCCAACTCCCACTGAAACATACTGGGCGCGTGGTCAGATATTTTGTCCTGAATGTTGCTTTAACTTACAGCTGGTCTCCTATTAGCTAATAGTTATATTACGGTTATTAATCCTATAGTAATAAGCAACAGATGATCCGTGAAACAACACAGATAAAGAGAATAGGCTTGAGTAAAAGTGCACCAGAACACGACGGCATTATGGTGGCTGAAAGCCTCCAGAGGAGACTCTTAACATATTGGACATGAATAAAGAACAAATCTTCAGTGAGTTTCAGCTGATTCTGGGTCTTTTACAGCTCAGAGCACGATTCCATTTCATTTGCCTTGTGCAAACATTAAAGTTGTTCTTGTATAAAACCCACCATCAGGTGAACAGCGAGTGTGCTGTGACCAGCAACACTTCATTCATCAATACTACAATAAATACCACACTCTAACAGTTAATCAATATAGAAACTAGAAGCAGGAGGAGGCTATTCAGCCCCTCAAGCCTTCTCTGCCATTCAGTATGACCAACACAGAACATAGAACATTACAGCGCAGTACAGGCCCTTCGGCCCTCGATGTTGCGCCGACCAGTGAAACCAATCTAAAGCCCCTCTAATCTACACTATTCCAATATCATCCATATGTTTATCCAATAACCACTTGAACGCTCTCAACGTTGACGAGTCCACCACTGCTGCAGGCAGGGCATTCCACGCCCTTACTGCTCTCTGAGTAAAGAACCTACCTCTGACATCTGTCCGATATCTCTCACCCCTCAATTTAAAGCTGTGTCTCCTCGTGCTAGCCATCACCATCAGAGGAAAAAGGCTCTCACTATCCACCCTATCTAATCCTCTGATCATCTTGTATGCCTCTATTAAGTCACCTCTTAACCTTCTTCTCTCTAACGAAAACAGCCTCAAGTCACTCAGCCTTTCCTCATACGATTTTCCCACCATACCAGGCAACATCCTGGTAAATCTCCTCTGCACCCTTTCCAATGCTTCCACATCCTTCCTATAACGCAGCGACCAAAACTGTACGCAATACTCCAAGTGCGGCCGCACCAGAGTTTTGTACAGTTGCAGCATGACCTTCTGGCTCCGAAACTCAATCCCTCTACCAATAAAAGCTAACACTCCGTACGCCTTCTTAACAACCCTATCGACCTGGGTGCCAACTTTCAGGGATCTATGCACATGGACACCCAGATCCCTCTGTTCATCCACACTACCAAGTATCTTACCATTAGCCCAGTACTCTGTATTCCTGTTACTCCTTCCAAAGTGAATCACCTCACACTTTTCCGCATTAAACTTGGTTCTTGGTTTCAGATAAAGCTCGGCACAACATCGTGGGCCGAAGGGCCTGTTCTGTGCTGTACTGTTCTATGTTCTATGTAAACTCCATTTGCCACCTCTCAGCCCAGCTCTGCAGCTTATCTATGTCCCTCTGTAACCTGCAACAGCCTTCTGCACTGTCCAGAATACAGAATATAGAAGCAGGAGGAGGCCATTCGGCCCTTCGAGCCTGCTCTGCCATTCATTTTGATCATGGCTGATCATCAAATTCTATATCCTGATCCCTCCTTTCCCCCCCATATCCCTTGATCCCTTTCGCCCCAAGAGCGATATCTAATTCCTTCTTGAAATCACACAACGTTTTGGCCTCAGCTACTTACTGTGGGAGTGAATTCCACACATTCACCGCCCTCTGGGTGAAGAAATTTCTCCTCACCTCAGTCCGAAAACTATCCACAACGTTATATAAAATGTTGGTTAGGCCACGTTTGGAATCTCGTGTCCAATTCTGGTCACCACACCGGCAGAAGGACGTGGAGGCTTTGGAGGGAGTGCAGAAAAGGTTTACCGGGATGTTGCCTGGTATGGAGAGTATTAGCTATGAGGAGAGATTGAATAAACTGGGATTGTTCTCCCTGGAAAGACGGAGGTTGAGGGGCGACCTGATAGAAGTTTATAAAATTATGAGGGGTGTGGATAGGGTGAAGAGTTGGAAGCTTTTTCTCAGGGGCAGAAATGACGATTACAAGGGGGCGCAAGTTGAAGGTAAGGGGGGGAGAGGTTCAGTGGAGATGTGCGGGGGAGGTTTTTTACACAGAGGGTGGTGGGGGCCTGGAATGCACGGCCAAGTGAGGTGGTTGAGGCAGACACGTTAGCGACATTTAAGACTTATCTGGATAGACGCATGAAGAGACGGGGAATAGAGGGATAGAAGGGGTTGGTCCAGATAGGAAAATGATCGTCGCAGGCCTGGTGGGCCGAAGGGCCTGTTCTGCACTGTTCTTTGTTCTATAACCTGTAGTTCAGGACTCCCCCGCCATTGGGAACATTCTTTCTGAATCTATCCTGTCTATTAAAGTTTTTTTTTTAAAGTTTATTTATTAGTGTCACAAGTAGGCTTACATTAACACTGCAATGAAACCATAGAAACCCTACAGTGCAGAAGGAGGCCATTCGGCCCATCGAGTCTGCACCGACCACAATCCCACCCAGGCCCTACCCCCACATATTTACCCACTAATCCCGCTAACCTACGCATCCCAGGACTCTAAGGGGCAATTTTTTTTTTAACCTGGCCAATCAACCTAACCCGCACATCTTTGGACTGTGGGAGGAAACCCACGCAGACACGAGGAGAATGTGCAAACTCCACACAGACAGTGACCCGAGCCGGGAATCGAACCCGGGACCCTGGAGCTGTGAAGCAGCAGTGCTAACCACTGTGCTACCGTGCCGCCCAGAAATGTCCATAAATGGGGGAGTCCAGAACCAGGGGGTCACAGTCTGAGGATTCGGGGTAGACCATTTAGGGCGGAGGTGAGGAGACATTTCTTCACCCGGTGAGCCTGTGGAATTCATCACCACAGGAAGTAGTTGATGCCAAAACATTGAATGTATTCAAGAGGTGGCTGGATATAGCACTTGGGGCGAATGGGATCAAAGGCTATGGGGAGAAAGCGGCCGTCCAGCCAACTGAGCTAACTGATCCCGAGGGGTCGAGGATTCACAATCACTAGCTCCAGGGCTATCCGTGTTCTCTCTCTTCTTTATACTAACGTAGTTCCACTTCCTTTCAAACACACACACACAGCCGGAACAAACAGGAACCCCATTCTCTAAAGAGAAGGCGGACAGATGGTTTGATGGAGATCATTCAAATTTGGAAGGTGTTTCAGTTGGGTTGATGTAGAAAAGATGTTTTCACTTCTTGAGGACAGCAGAACTCAGAGGCACCAATATCAGATAATGACTGATAACGGCAACTGGGAATTCAGGTGAAATTTCTTTACCCGGGTCCTGAACGGGGCACCTCAACTCCCGCAGGGGGAGCGGGGAGAAGGGGGCGGCCGCTCCCGCAGGGGAGGGGGGAGAAGGGGGCGGCCGCTCCCGCGGGGGGGAGCAGGGAGGGGAGGGGGAGCAGGGAGGGGAGGGGGAGCAGGGAGGGGAGGGGGAGCAGGGAGGGGAGGGGGAGCAGGGAGGGGAGGGGGAGCAGGGAGGGGGAGCAGGGAGGGGAGGGGGAGCAGGGAGGGGAGGGGGAGCAGGGAGGGGAGGGGGAGCCGCTCCAATGGGGGGAGAGCGGGGAAAAGGGGACGAACACTCCAATGGGGGGGAGCGGGGAGAAGGGGATGGCCACTCCCGCAGGGGGGGAGCGGGGAGAAGGGGGCGGCCACTCCTGCAAGGGGGGAGCGGGGAGAAGGGGGCGGCCACTCTGGCGGAGGGGAGCGGGGAGAAGGGGGCGGCCACTCCCACAGGGGGGGAGCGGGGAGAAGGGGGCGGCCACTCTGGCGGAGGGGATCGGGGAGAAGGGGGCGGCCACTCCCGCAGAGGGGGGGAGCGGGGACGGCCACTCCCGCAGGGGGGGAGCGGGGAGAAGGGGACGGCCACCCCCGCAGGGGGGGGAGCGGGGAGAAGGGGACGGCCACTCCCGCGGGGGGGGAGCGGGGAGAAGGGGGCGGCCACTCCCGCAGGGGGGGAGCGGGGAGAAGGGGGCGGCCACTCCCGCAGGGGGGGGAGCGGGGAGAAGGGGACGGCCACTCCCGCAGGGGGGGAGCGGGGAGAAGGGGGCGGCCACTCCCGCAGGGGGGGAGCGGGGAGAAGGGGACGGCCACTCCCGCGGGGGGAGCGGGGAGGGGTGAGAATGTGGAACTTGTTCCCACAGGGAGTGGTCAAGGTGAATAGCATCGAGACATTTATGGGAGGCAGCTGGATAAACACATCAGGGAGAAAGGAAAAGAAGGATTTGCTGATAGGGTGAGACTGGTGGCACGGTGGCTAGCCCCCCTGCCTCACAGCGCCAGGGGCCCGGGTTCAAATCCCGGCTTGGGGTCACTGTCTGTGTGGAGTCAGCACGTTCTCCCCGTGTCTGCGTGGGTTTCCTCCGGGTGCTCCGGTTTCCTCCCACAGTCCAAAGATGTGCAGGTTAGGTAGATTGGCCGTGCTAAATTACCCCTTAGTGCCAGGGGGACGAGCTAGGGGAAATGCGTGGGGTTATGGGGGTAAGGCCTGTGGTCGGTGCAGAGTTGATGGGCCGAATGGCCTCCTTCTGCGCAGTAGGATTCTATAAAGAGGGAGTGGGAGGAGACGGATGTGGAATAGACACAGCAGCACTGAGTAGATGGACCGAACGGTCTGTTCCTGTGCTGGAAATTCTGAAATTGTTTAGGTACGTTGACACTTCAACTCACTTCCCCACCACCATTTCTAACCGTGTTTCAGAGGCAGCTTCGACAAGCAAAGCAGCAGGATAACATGTACAAGGTTCAGAGCCCCCATCCCTTCTCTTGATGCCCCTCACACCACACCTCTGGGGGGCTGTACTGAACGTGGACGCATTTCCTCCAGAATGAAACACGACAGTGGGACAGGCTCAGGGGCGGAAGGCTCCAAAACTCCTGTCATGTACAAGGGAAGATCCACATTCCTCCCCTCAGCCAAAGTGGGGCAGGGAAAAGGGTTGGTTCTCAACTCAGGACGTTAATGAGTGCCACTCACCAGCTTCTTGCGCCTCCTCAGCTTAGTCGGCTTGTTTTCCTTCTGCTTCTTCAACAATTTCTTCTTTTTCTTCCTGCCACATTCACTGTCGGAGAGCTCCTCCGCCGCCTCTTCCACATGGTCTTCTGAAACAGGAGGACACGGTGAGTGCAGCAGCCTGGACAGCTGCTTTCGGAATTCGGGACCCAGCCAGCCAGCACAGAGCACCTCCAAAAAACAGGAATACCGCAGCAGCAAACAGGTGAGGAACTCAACAATGGGAATCACAGAGAATCATCGACAGTGTCCCTGTCCTGGGAGTGTTTGATGGGGGACAGTGTAGAGGGAGCTTTACTCTGTGTCTAACCCGTGCTGTACCTGTCCTGGGAGTGTTTGACGGGGGACAGTGTAGAGGGAGCTTT